>NC_069501.1:148566185-148726185 GCF_027579735.1 Bombina bombina | reverse complement strand
AGTAATTAGAGATAGTGTATCAAAACTTTGGTATCCAAGCTCACATAGAATTGTAAAAATCAATAAGGAAATAATAAACAATTAGTATGATTGAATTATTATACATGTCCCTTTAAGAAATTCCCTATTTAAACATGGAGGAGTTTGGGTATCCTGTAAGCAGTGAACAAGTGCTATCCTAGCACGAAACATGTCTGCAGCAGGAACCCAACAGTCCTTATTCACTGTATGTTAAATATTAAGGCTGTGTCAGCATAGACTAAGCTTTAAGTCTGTTTTTACCACTTGGATTTCAATAAAGCTTTCGTTTTATCTAATTCTACTGGAGGTGCCTGAGTTACTTTTGTATCTCTATATATACATATATATATATACATATATGTGTCTATATAAATTAATTTTTTATAATTTATTTATTTTACACATCTTAGTTTATTTCCTCTGCTATATTTAAACTTGATAAGGAAGAAACCTTTAATAATTAGGAATGTGAAAATACATTGGAGATTACACTGACTAGTGCAGACATCATTTCTAAGGGCTGTAAATCAATACCAGCCCAAATAACCTCCTCACCTCTACAGAGTTCTACAGAGCTCTTAGGAAAACATAACTTTTGAAGCACAATTTAACCCCATGTCTGCCAAAAGGGGCTACAGTGCACTGCATTGAAATACACTGCAGCCATCTCTTGCAGCCAAGGGGCTGTGATCTGGATGTTATACTTTAACTCTCTATCTGCAATAGCAGTTTTTTTCCCTCAATGACAAGCAAATCACAAACCACCCCACACATTTATTACCGTAGCTCGCTCTCACACTGTTGACCTCTCGGCTTGGCAGTAGTATCAGATGTGTGAGCTAGAACAGCCAACAGCAGCATGTCATCTACAGTACTAAAATTACAATAAATGCCACAACAAACAGTTCCTTGTTTGCTGTGGCATTTATTGTAATTTTTTTCCTTTTAAATCTTTATGATTAATAGATTGGCTCTGTGAGCGTGTACACACACAGTGTTCCTCTATGTTTAACCCTAGCCTGGCTATAGTGTGGTTCGTAATAGAGTCACAGCGTATACATAACTTGTCTCTGTGTGCACATGTATTGCTGGTCACTTTATTTTTCTAGTACAATGTGCCGTTGTGTTTATTCTGGCTGTATATGAAACCCAGGGTTTTCATTCCACTCACCTGATCAGTCGCACTTGCAGCTAGCACTCCATGTGACGACCACTGACTCCAGTTCTGACACGTGATCCACATCGCAGTCGCACATCATTCTGGGATACTGAACTAGTTTGGCTCCAGCATAGAGGCTGCTTAGCAGAGCAGCCTCTATTGGAGTGTTAATGGCCGCAAAGAGCTACCACTGGGTGGCGCTAGTTAATACATTACTGTTACCATTATCATGGTGCTCAATGGGAGGGCAGCTGAACGGCTCACTGCCTCTCCATTGCGCAACATGGATGGATGCTACATGGCGCCGGAGAGGGGGGTGGGGGTACCTGGGAGGGGGCGGGGTCAGTTAAAGTACACAACACAATAAAACATTTTAATATTTTTTATTATTAATTATTAAAAACGTTGTTTTGGTGATTTGACAGGGCAGGCACTGCCTCACCTGCTTCCTATCAATATCCATTCAACATAGAATAGAATGACAATGATGCAAATTTTATAATATAAGTAAATTGGAAACATTTTTAAAATTGTAATTTTAAAATTTGTATCTGAATCATGAAAGAATCATGAAAGAAAAAAAATCTGTCCCTTTAAAGGACCTCTAAATATAGTAGATTTTAATAACTAACAAATACACACAAGGCAATGCAATAGCACTTACTTTGAATTTAAAATAAGCAGTAGAATATTTTCTATCAAATTTCAAAGCAAATTCAACCCCCCCCCCGTATCATGAGACAGCCCTCAGCCAGTCACAAAGCATTTCTTGTGAAGGTAACAAGGTAGCACTTCTACTTGGTGCGGTTATCTCCGTCAACGATTCTGTGATCACCATCAGCTGTCTGGTGGGTGTGTTACCTGCTTCAGGCTTGGGTTTTCTCTGTGGTATTAGCCTGTTAAAGGGATACTGAACCCACATTTTTTTCTTTCATGATTTTGATAGAGCATGCATTTTTAAGCAACTTTCCAATTTACTCCTATTGTCACATTTTCTTCATTCTTGTGGTGTTTTTATTTGAAAAAGCAGGAATGTAAGCATGGGAGCTGGCCCATTTTTGGTTCAGGATAGCTAGATTAGCCTTGCTGATTGGTGGAGTACATTTAGTCACCAATCAGCAGGGCGCTACCACAGGGTCTGAAAACCACAGATGGGCCGTCTCGTAAGCTTACATTCCTGCTTTTTCAAATAAGATACCAAGAGAACAAAGAAAAATTGATAATAGGAGTAAAATAGAAAGTTGGTTGAAATTGCATGCTCTATCTGAATCATGAAAGAAACATTTGGGTTCAGAATCCCTTTAACTTGGAATCAGATGCATTTACTGTGTATCAAAAGACAGTGTATTGAAAGCGCTCTCAGAAAGATTTGGTCATTCAAAACCATATAATCCTTGACTCTTAATGTTACTTATCCGCATCTACGCTTTTCAGCTGTCACTCCAGCCTTTTTCAAGATCCTAAGATTTATCTCTGGGGGGACTATTGTGTAACCGCACAGGTTAAGACAGAGGGGTAGATTTATTATGCAGCGGATGCTGCATTCTAAGCCCATCGTTTGAGGCTTGCCTGAAACAGAAGTTAAGAAGCAGCGGTAGTAAGTTCGCTGCTCCTTAACTTCTCCACCAACTCTTAGGTGGTGGACTGAAATCCTCCTGATACGATACGATCAGGATGATTGACACAATGTTAACGCTGTCAGCATTTAGCGAGGTCGAGCGAACATGACTCGCTACAGCTACAGCGAATCATGTCCGCTCGACCTGTGATAAATCTACCCCAGAGACTGAAATAATCTAAAATAATCTGGTTTATTTATACTTCCTCTTTCCTTCTAGTACTCTTCCCTATGTTATCTGAGTTTTTTTTAAAGCTAATTGTGCATTTATTTTGGTGTGAATAGCTGTGTTTATTACCAACTGTTATATTTATTGTGCTGTTTGTAAAATTGAATTTCATAATGACCAATGTACCAAATTGTGTAATAAACCATTTTCAATGTGGTTGCCTCACATTCTATTATGCCAAAAACATAAAGAAATGTTAAAAATTACAAAGAAAATAAATATCTGAGTATACAAAAGATTTTATTGTAATGGATGACTTAGAAACTCTGACCTTCCTCACAGTCCCACAGCTTCTAAAATTATATATCTCAAACAGCTCTGAGAAAAATCAAATCAATGATTCAACAAACTGTGGAGCATATATAAATGAAAGGAACAATAAACCACAACGCTATAGAAAACATTACCCTATGGAGTTATTTGAACTATCAAAATAAACATTATTTTAATATGTAAAATTACTAAGAAATTAGTAAAGTCAGTACTAAAGGAGAATAAGGAATTTTATACTTTAGATAAGACATTGACAGGTAGACCCAAGATAGAAAGAGCTTTTCTAAATATTTCTGTAATGTCGTATGATTTAAAAAAAATCATAAAGGGTAATATGCAATTTCCGAAGCAGAAATTTGTTAAAGGGAAAGTAAACTTTCATTATTCAGATAGAGCATTTGATTTTAAACAACTTTCCAAATCACTTCTGCTTTGTTCTGTGGTATAGACTCTATACCATAGAACAAAGCAAATTTGATAACAGAAGTTATATACTATAGAGTAAACCTATGTAGGTCAGTAGCAGCAGTGCTCTACAGGGACGCAGCTGAATACATCTAGGCCTATTTATCAAGCCGTCTACCGCAAATACGCTGGAATTCCGCAGCGTAATTGTGGCGAGACTGATTTGCCTTATTTATCAAAGCTTACAGACTGGCAAAAGTTGAAATTTGTGACGTAACATACGATCCACCAGTCTCAGTCCAACACAGATCGATGCTTACGTCATTACAGATGTTCTGAATAAAAATTTGGCACTATCTGACTACTTTTGCTATTTATCAAATATCTAACAGGTACGCTCGCCACTATTCCGGCCCAACGTACCTGCTTTTCAATCCACCGCCCTGGAGGCCGCGGATGCCATAGGAATAAATGGGAGTCTGAAAGCAGTGAAAGCTCCTGTTCGCTGCTGCCCGATACCCCATTGATTTCTATGGTAACGTTTACACCTAACACCCTAACATAAGCCCCGAGTCTAAACACCCCTAATCTGCCGTCCGAAATCGCCGCCACCTACATAAAGTTATTAATCCCTATCCTAACGCTCCCCGACATCTCCGCAACCTAAACTAATATATTAACCCCTATCCCACCGCTCCCGGACCCCGCCGCCACCTAAATAAATATATTAACCCCTATCCCTCCACTCCTGGACCCCGCTGCCACCGAAATAAATATATTAACCCCTATCCCGCCGCTCCCGTACCCCGCCGCCACCTAAATAAATATATTAACCCCTATCCTGCCGCTCCCAGAGACCTCCGCAACTAAATAAATGTATTAACCCCTAAACCACTGGCCTCCTACATCACTACCCCTTACTAAACCTATTAACCCCCAAAACCGCCAGCCCCCCACATCGCCATAAACTAAATTAACCTATTAACCTCTAAACCTAACAACCCGCTGTACATTAAAATTACATCATCCCTATCTTATGATAAATTTAAATTTACCTTTAGATTGAAATTAAACTATATTAACCTATTAATTACCTACCCTATCTATTATACTAAACTTACAATAAACTATATTAAACTACCAATTAACCTACACTAACTGTTATACTAAAATTACATTAAACTACAAATTAAATTAACTATATTATATAGTTAAACACCTAACCCTACTCAAATAATTTAAATCTACTATTAAAAATTACAAAGCTTTCATCCTATTGGCTGATCCAATCAGCCAATAGGATTGTGCTTGCATTCTATTGGCTGATTAGCCAATAGAATGCAAGCTCAATCCTATTGGATGATTGCAATAGCCAATAGGATTTTTTCAACCTTAATTCCTATTGGCTGATAGAATTTTATCAGCCAATCATAATTCAAGGGACGTCATCCCTTGTTCAAGAAGATGTCGATTGAAGAGGATTCTCCGCGGCGGATGTCTTGAAGATGGAGCTGCTCCATGCAGAATGGATGAAGATAGAAGATGCCGCCTGGGTGAAGACTTCTGCCTGCTTGGATGAAGACTTCAGCCCACTTGGATGAAGACTTCTGCCGGCTTTGCTGAGGACTTCTGCTGATTCGTTGAGAATGGATGTCGGGTCTTCAAAAACTGTAATTGGATCTTCGGGGGTTAGTGTTAGGTTTTTTTAAAGGTTTATTGGGTGGGTTTTAATTTTAGATAAGGGACTTTGGGCGGAAAAAGAGCTAAATGCCCTTTTAAGTGCAATGCCCATACAAATGCCCTTTTCAGGGCAATGGGGAGCTTAGGTTTTTATTTGGGGGGGTTGGTTGTATGGGTGGTGGGTTTTACTGGGGGGTATTTGTATATTTATTTACAGGTAAAAGAGCTGATTTCTTTGGGGCAATGCCCCGCAAAAGGCCCTTTTAAAGTCAATAGGTAGTTTATTGTAGGCTAGATTTTTTATTTTATTTTGGGGGGCTTCTTTATTTTCATAGGGCTCTTAGATTAGGTGTAATTAGTTTAAATATTTGATAATTTCTTTTTTATTTTGTGTAACTTAGTGTTAATTTTTTTTGTAACTTAGTGTTTGTTATTTTGTGTAACTTAGTTGTTAGTTTTTTGTAACTTTGCAATTTTTTTTAAATTTTTTTTTAACTTTTCATCTGTTTTATTTTAATATATATATATATATATATTTTTTTAAATATTTTTTATTGAGGCAATGAAAACAAATCACAATACAAACACGGCAAAAAGGTCAATATCTCAAACACTATTACATGGCAGCACGGTATTGACCATAGTGATGCCTCTTTTTATAAATAAATAACAGAACATACAAGCGTCAACAATGTGAAATAAATCCACTTATGGGACCCGAAAACTAGTACTCATCAGAAGACAGAACTCTCGGGAACAAGGATTCTCAATATGGATCATATAAAGCAGAAACTAAGTGTTAGGTAAATGCAATCGTCTTAAGACAAACAGTGTGAGGATTATTACATTCTTATGTGGGAATCAACTGGAGGACAATACATGGTTATGGGGAATGGAGTAACCGGAGAACTATTGCCAGGGGGTGGGGGGACATTAGAAGGGTAGGAGAGGGAGAGAGGGAATGGGGAAACTTTGTAATTTTTAATAGTAGATTTAAATTATTTGAGTAGGGGTTCGGCTTTTAACTATAAATATAGTTAATTTAATTTGTAGTTTATTGTAATTTTAGTATAACAGTTAGGTATAAATCATTAGTTTAATATAGTTTTAATGTAATTGCAGGTATAATAGTTAGGGTACTTGGTGTGCGGCTTTTTGACAGCTTTTTTAATAAATAAGGAGAGGGTATTCAGGTCCACGGCCGCAATGTTAGGCGATGTCAGGTGAGCGTATTGGGGCTGTCGAATGCAGGACAGTTGACGGCTTGATAAATAGGCCTCATCATGTGAACCAATGACTAGAGTATTATATGTGCAGCCGCCAATCACCAGCTAGATTCCAATACTGTATTGTTGCTTGTGAGCATACATAAGTATGCTGTTTTAACAAATAATATCAAAAGTACAGAGCAAATTGAATAAAATAAATACATTGGAAAGTTGTTTAAACTTGTATGCTCTGCATAAATCATAAAACTTTAATTTTTACTTTACTGTCTCTTGTCTGTAAACCTTGTGTAAATTAAAGGGTCACTGAACCAAACATTCTTCTTTCGTGATTCAGATAGAGCATGCAATTTTAAGCAACTTTCTAATTTACTCCTATTATCAAATTTTCTTCATTTCAAATCTTTATTTGAAAAGCAAGAATGTAAGTTTAGATGCCGGCCCATTTTTGGTGAACAGTCTGGGTTGTTCTTGCTGATTGGTGGGTAAATTCATCCACCAATAAAAAAGTGCTTAGATGCCTTCTTTTTCAAATAAAGATAAATAAATAAATATGATAATAGGAGTAAATTACAAAGTTGCTTAAAATTGCATACTCTATCTGAATCACAAAAGAAAAAATGTAGGTTCAGTGTCCCTTTAAGGAAATTATGAATTGTGGTAGATGGGTTTAATTTAGTCTTGTTTTTTAAAAATCCTTTGATATTTCATGCCTAATTTACAGAGCCTATGAACAAGAAGCTTTAAAATACAACAGAAATATATATGAGGTTAATAAACTTTAAATATACACCTTTGAAAATTACTCTTTTACTAGCCAAAGCGATCGCCAGTTATCAGATATGTCTTAACATAATTCTTGTTTCAATCAGAATTTGTTGGATAGATTAAAATTGATCCACAAGACTTCCCCATAGATACTTCAAGGCTATTCATTAAGACATCTATAATTAAATTTAAAGACAATCTTATACATTTGCCGTTTGGGAAAAAAGAAAAATAACTTTTTTTTTAATTTTTCAGTAAAATACTTTTTTTCTTAGATGAGATTGTTATAGAGACAGAAAAAGATAAAAAAAATGTCTATCATGCATGTGAAAGAGCATTATTTAAACTTCTTTAAATACCTATTTCCATCTTAATATGAGGAGAGTCCACGGCTTCATTCCTTACTTGTGGGAATAGAGAACCTGGCCACCAGGAGGAGGCAAAGACACCCTAGCCAAAGGCTTAAATACCTACCCCACTCCCCTCATCCCCCATTCATTCTTTGCCTTTCATCACAGGAGGATGACAGAGACATGTCGGAAGATTCAGAGTAGTCTCTTATGGAGGGTAGTACTCTTTGCTATGGGACTGGAGTTTTAAGTAGTCTTGGCAGCCTTTCAGTGAGAGCATTGACGAATGTTAGGGTCTGGAGATGCAGGGAGAGTCTTTCTGCAAAACCATCCAGACTCGTATTAACAACTCCTAAGCAATCAGTGTTGGTGAGTTTCACTGCCTGCTTCTATCACTCAAGTTCATGTTAGGTGCGATGCTACAAGACTGTCAAACTTAAGAGGCTGTGTGTCTGTTCCACGGCGATGATTCCTGTAGGATCGTTTCATTTTATATTATATGATAACGTAAGAAGACAGGGTCACAGTGTGACTCCTTTATCTGTAAGGAATCAAGGGTTAATATCTCCAGAAGGGGATTATTGAACAGGGAGGATTTATACATGATTTGCTTTATTTTGTTTTATGCTGCGACATATGTGAGATGAGGCTCTGGCAGATGTGGGAACATTTAGGTTTTACTTTCCTTTTGGATAACTGCACAGCCTGTCAGATTGGCATGCTTTTCTTCCTGCAGCAGGGGCTTGTCCTACATGGCACTCCATGTGACCGGGTGTGGCCTCATTAACTTCCTCTTTCTTCATAGGAGGTGGTGAGTGCCCCGGCCATTGGGGGTATAAAAGTGCCATTTACTTTATCTGTAGTCCATTTCAAAAGTGCAAGCTATGGAGGACTCTGATGCATTAGAGGGTACTCCCTCTTTACCAAGAGCTAATATCTGTTTTTATTGTGAGGAAGCTCCAGCATACCCGCCTGCTCAACTATGTTCCACATGCATTGAAAATGTAGTTATATCTAAAAAGACTATGATGTTTAGTACAACTAAGCCGTCCACCTCTGAGGGGTCTCTGTCCCACGAAGTGCGTTTCCTGCAATCATCTCTGATTACACATGCAGCTCCCCATTGCACAACTAATCCTCCTTCGGGAGGGGCCCTCTTACCGCCAGACTTTTCTTAACAGTTGCAAATGGCAGTGTCTGAGTCCTTTAGTGCTTTACCTCGCCCTGCTAAGCGCAAGCAAAAGGTTAAATGCTGCTATTCTACCAAGGGGTCATCTACCAACTTGCTGGATTTATTTGACACTAGATTATCCGCTGATGAAGACACCTCTGATACTTCAGAGGAGGCTCTTTTCTGGGGTAGGAATTGCTGCCTCTAAGCCTCCGGCTGCGGAGGAACCTGACTTTAGATTTAGGGGCCGAATTATCATTGTGCGAGCGGACATGATCCAATATTGTGGATCATGTCTGCTGCACATTGATAAATGCCAACAGCATACGCTCACAGCATTTATCATTGCACCAGAAGTTCTTGTGAACTGCTGGTGCAATGCCGCCCCCTGCAGATTTGCGGCCAATTGGCCGCTAGCAGTGGGGGTCAATCAATCCGATCGTTTTCGATCAAGTTGATTTCTGGCGATGTCTGTCTGCCGCCTCAGAGCAGGTGGACAGGTTATGGAGCAGCAGTCTTTAGACCACTGCTTCATAACTTGTGTTTCCTGTGAGCCTGAAGGCTCGCCAGAAACACGGGGCATCAAGCTCCATACGGAGCTTGATAAATATGTCCCTTAGGATAGAGCACTTACGCTTTCTATTAAAGGAAGTGTTAGCTACGTTAGAGGTTCTGGAACCAAAGTTACCAGAGGAACCTTCTATTCCTAACCTTCATAAGGTTTTTGAGGACAGGGTAGTGCCACAAACTTTCCTGGTTCCCGTTAAGATGGCAAATATTATTAAGAATGAATGGGAAAGACTCGGATCCTCTTTTTCCCCTTCTTCCTTTAAAAAATTGTTCCCGGTTCCTGACTCCCAATTAGAGTTGTGGGGGTCTGTCCCTAAGGTGGATGGAGCTATCTCCATGCTTGCTAAGCACACCACTATCCCGCTTGAGGATAGTTCATCGTTTAAGGAGCCCATGGATAAGAAGTTAGAAACTCTGTTGAGAAAGATGTTTCAGCACACAGGGTTTCTATTTCAACCTGCAGCAGCATGTGTGACCTATTGGTGTGACTCTCTATCGGAGATGATCAAGGTGAAAACTCCCCTCAAATGGCCTTGAGGGTAGCTTATTTGTTTATTTGCTAGCATGCAGATTATTCGCTTGCATGCCAAGTCATCAGGCTTTTCTGTTCTGGCTCGTAGGGCTCCATGGCGGAAGTCTTGGTCCACTGACATGACTTCAAAATCTAGGACTGGACTGTACTCTATCATATCCACGGTCACTGGGGGGCAAGGGTGCCTTCTTACCGCAGGATAAGAAGAAGAAACCTAAAGGACAGGGTCCTAATTTTTGTCCCTTTCGTTCGGATAAATCCCAACGCCAGCAACCCTCCGTGAAGCAGGATAAGTCCAAGGGAACTTGGAAACTATCTCAATCTTGGTAAGTCCAAGCAGAACTTGAAGCCTGACGACACTCTGCTACTTCTTCCTCAATCTCATGGATGGAAGATAAACTTAGGAAAGAGTTCTCTGGTTCCCAGTACCAGAGTGGAATTCCTGGGCACGATAATAGATTCCATATCCATAAAGTTATTCCTTACAGACCAGAGACGGTGCAAAATTACTTCCAACTGTCTTGCCCTCCAGACCTCCTTGAGACCATCTGTGGCCAGGTGTATGGAGGTATTTGGCCTCAGGGTGTCCAGCATAGATGTCATTCCATTTGCCAGGTTCCATCTCAGACCTCTTCAGTTGTGCATGCTGAGGCAATGGATTGGCGATCACTCAGTTCTATCCCAACAAATTTCTCTGGACAACCGGTCGAGAAAATCGCTCTCTTGGTGGCTCTGTCCGGATCGCCTGTCCCAGGGGACATCCTTCTTGAGCCCATCCTGGGAGATTGTGACTACGGGCGCAAGTCTATCAGGATGGGTAGCTGTTACAAACTGCTATGTGTAACTGGCCCATTAAATGGAAAATTGCCCTGCTTCCCTGGATTTTGGAGAAGCCTATTTGCCAGCCTCCTTCCTCATGACTATGGCCCCTGGAAGATTGTGCCATTAAGAGTTAAATTTTGTTCAGCCTTCAAGAAACCTATTCTAAATACAAGTCTGCTGGGATTAGCTCTAATTAGGTTTAGTGATCAACTTTCCCATTGTCTAATCAGACTAGTATTGATAAGGTGGACTGCATTGTTTTATTGTGTGTAATGTTATCTGCTGAAGTAAATGTTGTGGCTGTCAAAGGAGTGTCTCTCTATCTAATATCAAATGTGTGATGGGGGATTTTATGCCTCCCCCTGAGAGTGTCCTGTTTGCATGTAACCTCAATAAAAAGGAGGCTGTGTGCTCCAGCACATCAGACCTATTTTTGACCCTCTAACTTGCAGCGTTGACTCATGTTTGTAGGGGACAGCTTATAATCACTACCGGGATTGCTATGTTTTTCATACTCCCTTAGCTACAGGGATTGCTACAGAAGGAAGAGGTTCGCCTACTGGAGCCTGGTCGTAGGTCCAGGGCGCAGAGCAGACGGCGAGATACCAGCCCAGCAGCGGTGGTTCATATAGTCTGCATTACTGATGGTGGCTACGCAGTAGTTATAGTGTCCACGGTGCTGCTGCTCCTTTGGTGAGCGCTAGGAGCATCCTTTTCTACGGTCCAATTTCCAGCCAGCCTGGAGGCAACCGTAACATTTGGCGGCAGCGGTGGGATTGGCGTCCTAGCGCAAGGAGCAGCACCACAACAGCACTGGTATCGTAGGAGAGTTATTGAGGGCAACGCTAGCCACTGCGCAGCGTCCCTACCTACAGCAGCATGGAGCTGACAAGACACTGGTCAGAACCCTGTGAAGAGCACCTCAACCTGATCCGTCGCTATGAGGGCGCGGATTTCGTTCCAGAGGTAAAGAGGCGGCTAGTCCGATATGGTCCAGACCCTGCGCAGGAGGTAGTCAGTCGCATCATCCGGGAATTGGATACGGAGAACAAAGCGGCACGAGCCTTTGAGCACCAACTGTGGAGTTTGAGGGTCTGGACACCTGGTCTCCAGCGAGAAAGTGAGTCACAGGGAGCGGAGAGCAACGACCTCCCTCCCCAGCGGCAGCCGGAGTTACAGGGAGAGGAGAGCAGCAACCTCCCTCCCCAGCGGCAGTATACCGTGCAGAGGGAAGAGACAACCAGTCTCCTTCCCCAGCCAGAGATACCAGAGGCAGCAGGCCTCATAGACTGGTCCTGGGAGGACCCCCAGCAGGCAGGTGGAGATGGGACCGCAGTCTCTCTACCGGCCCTACAGGGATGCTGGGCAGGCGGCCCAGATCCCCAGCGACAGACAAAGCTACAGGGAGGGGAGAGCATCGACCTCCCTCCCCAGCCGGAGTGTGCCTTCCAGGGAGAGGAGACAACCGGTCTCTCTCCCCAGCCGCAGCATGTTCCACAGGAAGAGGAGAGCATCGACCTCCCTTCCCAACGGCCGCCGGAGTATCAGGAGGAGGAGGTAAGCCAATCTCCCCCTCCCCAGCTAACTCCTAACTTGGGCCCAGGGTTAACAGTGGAGATGTTAACCCCCACTGACCCCCCCGTTCCCTTTGCCACCGGGCAGGACTATGCCCCAATTCCCCCAGCAGAAGAGCTGGCATCAGAACAGAGCGCTGCTGGCCTCTGCCCTACAAGACCCCCTTGTTACAGGACTGGCTGCAAACCCCCTCACCCCAGCAGAAGCGCTGGCATCAGGGCAGAGTGCCGCTGGCCTCTGCCCCCCAAGTACCATCAGCTATTTGCACAGCTGTGCCAGGAAGGCAGAGGATGCTACCCTTTCATCCTATAACCTGGAACCTACAGGCCAGTACTACTTATTGTGGGGGGGCTACTGTGCTGCTAATGTTTATTTGTGGTGGGTTGCGAGACTAACTTAGGCACTGACCGACTGAAGGTCAGGTGCCTGGTTAGTCTCCCTCCAAAAGGGAGGAGATATGTTACAAACTGCTATGTGTAACTGGCCCATTAAATGGAAAATTGCCCTGCTTCCCTGGATTTTGGAGAAGCCTATTTGCCAGCCTCCTTCCTCATGACTATGGCCCCTGGAAGATTGTGCCATTAAGAGTTAAATTTTGTTCAGCTTCAAGAAACCTATTCTAAAATACAAGTCTGCTGGGATTAGCTCTAATTAGGTTTAGTGATCAACCTTTCCCATTGTCTAATCAGGACTAGTATTGATAAGGTGGACTGCATTGTTTTATTGTGTGTAATGTTATCTGCTGAAGTAAATGTTGTGGCCTGTCAAAGGGAGTGTCTCTCTATCTAATATCAAATGTGTGATGGGGGATTTTATGCCTCCCCCTGAGAGTGTCCTGTTTGCATGTAACTCAATAAAAAGGAGGCTGTGTGCTCCAGGCACATCAGACTATTTTTGACCCTCTAACTTGCTGCGTTGACTCATGTTTTTAGGGGACAGCTTATAATCACTACCGGGAATTGCTATGTTTTTCATACGCCCTTAGCTACAGGGATTGCTACAGAAGGAAGAGGTTCGCCTACTGGAGCCTGGTCGTAGGTCCAGGGCGCAGAGCAGACGGCGAAGATACCAGCCCAGCAGCGGTGGTTCATATAGTCTGCATTACTGATGGTGGCTACGCAGTAGATTATAGTGTCCACGGTGCTGCTGCTCCTTTGGTGAGCGCTAGGAGCATCCTTTTCTACGGTCCAATTTCCAGCCAGCCTGGAGGCAACCGTAACAGTAGCTGTTTGGGGTGCCAGGAAGGCACAGGGTTGGTGGACTCAAGAGGAATCTCTTCTCCCAATCAACATTTTGGAACTTTGAGTGATCTTCAATGCTCTGAAGGATTGACCTCTTCTGGGTTCATCCCAGTTTATCAGATTCCAATCAGACAACATTACCCCGGTGGCTTACATCAACCATCAGGGGGGAACGAGAAGTATCTCGGATTCTGGAATGGGCAGAGGCCCGCAGCTGCTCTCTGTCAGCGATCCACATTCCAGGTCTCTCCATCCCGAGGTGTTTGCGTAGATTTGCAACAGATGGGGGACGCCGGAGATAGATCTCATGGCGTCCAGACTCAATGCCAAGCTACCCAGATATGGGTTGGGTCAGGGGACCCTAAGGCAGAACTGATAGATGCCCTAGCAGTGCCCTGGGGGTTCAACCTAGTTTACATTTTTCCACCGTTACCACTTCTACCTCGGGTAGTGGCCCGCATCAAGCAGGAGCAAGCTTCGACTATTCTAATTGCTCCATTGTGACCGCAAAGGATGTGATTTGCAGACCTGGTGGGGATGTCGTAATCTCCTCCATGGAGGTTACCTTGTCACAGGGATATGCTGGAACAGGGTCCTTTTGTTCATCAAAATCTGGATTCTCTGAGGCTGACTACGTAGTGATTGAACGCCTAGTCCTAGCCAAGAGAGGTTTTTCTGAGAGAGTGATTGATATTCTCATTCAAGCTAGAAAGCCGGTCACCTGTCGCATCTATTATTAGGAGGACCTATTTATTCTGGTGTGGAAAACGTGAATTCCCCTGGCATAAGGTCAAGGTATCCAGGATTCTTTCCTTTCTACAGGGTGGCTTGGAGAAGGGACAGATTTTGGCGCTATCTGTGTTATTACACAAAAGGCTAGCTGAGCTTCCTGATATTCAGTCTTTTGTTCAGGCTCTGTCCAGAATCAGACCTGCATTTAGACATTCCGCTCCTCCTTGGAGTTTAAATTTGTTTCTTAAGGTTTTGCAGAGGGCTCCGTTTAAGCCCATGCATTCGGTTGACATTAAGTCATTGTCTTGGAAGGTTCTTTTTTCTACTGGCTATTGCTTCGGCACGCAAAGACTCTGAGATGGCGGCCTTGCAATGTGAGCCTCCTTACCTAGTTTTTCATGCTGATAAGGCTGTTCTTCGCACTGGGTTGGGTTTCCTCCCTAAGGTGGTGTCTGATCACAACATCAATTAGGAGATTGTGGTTCCTTCCTTGTGTCCTAATCCTTCTTCTTCGAAGGAATGATTACTTCATAATTTGGATGTGGTTCGAGCTTTGAAATTCTATCTTCAAGCTAAGAAGTATTTTAGACAGACTTCAGCATTGTTTGTTGTCTATACTGGGAAGCGCAGAGGGCAGAAGGCTTAGCCACTTCCCTATCTTTTTGGTTGAGGAGAATTATCTGCCTAGCAAATGAAACAGTGGGACATAAGCCTCCTCAGAGGATTACAGCTCATTCAACTAGAGCTGTTGCTTCTTCTTGGGCCTTCAAAAATGAGGCCTCTATGGAGCAGATTTGTAGGGCGGCTACCTGGTCCTCCTTACATACTTTTTCAAAGTTTTATAAATTTGACGTATTTGCTTTGGCTTAAGCAGCTTTTGGGAGAAAGGTTTTGCAGGTGGTGCCCTCAGAATAGGGTCCGCCTATCTTTTTACCCTCCCGTTTTTCATTCAGTGTCCTCTAGACCTTGGGTATATGTTTCCCACAAGAAAGGAATGAAGCTGTGGACTCTCCTCATATTAAGATGGAAAACATAAATTATGCTTACCTGATAATTTAATTTCCATCTTTATGAGGAAAGTCCACGGCCCCTGCCCGTTTTCTCCGTCGGGCATACCAACATTTTTGTTTGTTCTTCTGGCACCATTTAAACCCTGATAGCATAAAAAACAAATATATATATATATATATATATATATATATATATATATATATTGTATATATTTTTTATTTCTTTTAGTACAGTATAGGAACATCAATTTTACAATTACTCTGCTAAAATATTTTATTGCTTGATGTATTGCTATGTTTTTTAAGTTTGCTCTTTGTAGCTTTATTATTTGGACATTATTATTTTTTTTTAAAAATCTGATTTCTGGCATTTAAATTGGTGATTCAGAAGCTTTTTTAAGTTCAATCCCTAAGTGTTCAATGTAATAACTGTCTATGAAGACTGGAGACACCATTGTCCTACTTTTTGATCTACAAATTCTCATTCTGTGTTCATACTGCTTTACATACACACACACATACATGCACACACATGCACATACACACACATACTCAAACATGCACATATGCACACATGCACACACACTCACAAATGCACATACACAAACATGCACATATGCACACATGCACACACACTCACAAATGCACATATACACACATGCACACAAATGCACATACACACACATACACACAAATGCACATACACACAAATGCTCATACACACATGCACATACACACACATGCACACAAATGCACATACACACAAATGAACATACACACAAATGCACATACACACACATACACACAAATGCACATACACACAATTGCTCATACACACATGCACATACACACACATGCACACAAATGCACATACACACACATACACACAAATGAACATACACACAAATGCACATACACACAAATGCACATACACACACAAACAGAAAGGTTATAAAATTTCTACCTTTGAAGTTGAATGGCATATATCATATATCAATAGGGAAAGCTATTACTTTTGTACAATGTGTTTCTTTGTGTGATATTAGGGACCCTGGGGTGGAGTATTTAAAAGAGCACTGGTAAAACTGTTGTATACACAGTTGGGGCTAGATTACAAAAGGACGGATACATTTAAATGTCAAAACCAATGCGGTTCACCTAGTCAGCCCTGTGTAGATCAGTTGGCATTATTATTTCTTTGAATATGGTTGATAAATGAGCTTGTAATAAAAATGTTTTTTTACAGTGATAGTCAGAACAGGAAGTGCTCTGATGTCACTTCCGGTAGCTGTGAGGAAGCTGTTTGGCACTTTGTTTAAAAGCAGGTATGCATTGTTTAATTTTATTATGCTGTTAGGAATACTTTGTGAACTTGTGTGAAGTTTCCCTTGACAAAGCTCCAGTGCCTGGCCCGAAAAGTTGGGATGTAACTTGATTAAAAATAAAAGACAAGTGAGTTACTAAGCTGTGTTGCGAGGTGTGTGAAGCTTTGTTTGAATTTGGATCTCTGCATTATCAGCTAACACTTAAGAGGGAGTGCAGTGGAAAGACTGTATATACATATACATATATATATATATATATATATATATGGACTTTATATATATATATGTGTGTGTGTATATATACTGTTTTTATATGTCTAAATATGTGTATGTGTGTAGCACTCAGCTAAGAATAAAAGCAAAACTGGAAGAGTTAGTTACTGCATCTGGCCAAATGGGAAAAGCCCAGGTACCACTCAAGGTCTCTCCCAAAACCTTGGTCTCTAATACAGCCATACAATTCAAGATCTCAAACAAACAAACTGAGAACAAGTCAAGGGTTCACAGACTTATGTAATCACCCTAGACATATACAAAACATGGAAGGGGACTGCACTCTCGGACTGGACTGGGTACACATCCTATAACCCTGCAACATGCAGAGCCCTGGGTGTTAATAGCACTCACAGTTAGCTGTACCCTTCCCAGAGTCCCAGGCATTTAATGTCAGACAAGTCTGGGTGCAAGGCCCATAGGGAAAATTACAAAACAAATTAATACAGCACACAGAGGAAGTCCAAGAACTCAGCTAAGATTAAAAGCAAAACTGGAAGAGTTAGTTACTGCATCTGGCCAAATTGAACAAGCCCAGGCACCACTTCAAGGTCTTTCCCAAAACCTGCGTCCCTAATACAGCCATACGATGCAAGCTCTCAATCAAACAAACTGGGACCAAGTCAAGGGTTCACAGACTTATGCAATCACCCTAGATGTATACAAAACACAGAAGGGGACTGCACTCTCAGACTGGACACATCCCATGACCCTGCAACATGCACAGCCCTGGGTGCTAATAGCACTCACACGGCGAGATTACGAGGTTTGCGGTAACAGGGGTGCATTGCTAACGAGCCTTTTTTTTCTAACGCTACCTTAAGACAACGCTGTTATTACAGGTTTTTTTAAACCTGGCGTTAGCCACAAAAAGGTGAGCGTAGAGCAAAATTTAGCTCCACATCTCACCTCAATACCAGCGCTGCTTACGGTAGCAGTAAGCTGGAAAAACGTGCTTGTGCACGATTTCCCCATAGGAAACAATGGGGCTGAGCTGGCTGGAAAAAAACCTAACACCTGCAAAAAAGCCGCGTTCAGCTCCTAACGCAGCCCCATTTTTTCCTATGGGGAAATTAATTTTATGTCTGCACCTAACACCCTAACATGAACCCCGAGTTTAAACACCCCTAATCTTACACTTATTAACTCCTAATTGGAACAGCCAATAGAATGCGAGCTCAATCCTATTGGCTGATTGGATCAGCCAATCGGTTTGAACTTCAATTCTATTGGCTGATTGCATCAGTCAATAGGATTTTTCCTACCTTAATTCCGATTGGCTAATAGGATTCTATCAGCCAATCAGAATTCAAGGGACGCCATCTGGAGGACCACTTGTGCCCAGCTGGGTGAAGACGGATCAAGGTAGGGTGATCTTCAAGGGGGTCGTGTTAGGTTTTTTTAATGGGGGATTGGGTGGTTTTTAGAGTAGGGTTGGGTGTGTGGGTGGTAGGTTTTAAAGTTGGGGGGGGTATTGTCTTTTTTTTTACAGGTAAAAGAGCCGATTACTTTGGGTCAATGCCCCGCAAAAGACCCTTTTAAGGGCAATTTGTAATTTAGTATAGGGCAGGGATTTTTATTATTTTGGGGGGCTTTTTTATTTTATTAGGGGGATTAGATTAGGTGTAATTAGTTTAAAATTCTTGTAATTCTTTTTTTTTTCGTAATTTAGTTTATTTAATTTAATTGTAATTAATTGTAGGTAGTTTAGGTAATTAGTTTAATTATAGTGTAGTGTTAGGTGTAATTGTAACTTAGGTTAGGGTTTATTTTACAGGTACGTTTGTACTTATTTTAGCTAGGTAGTTATTAAATAGTTAATAACTATTTAATAGCTATTGTACCTAGTTAAAATAAATACAAAGTTGCCTGTAAAATAAAAATAAACCCTAAGATGGCTACAATGTAACTATTAGTTATATTGTAGCTATCTAAGGGTTTATTTTATTGGTAAGTATTTAGTTTTGAATAGGATAAATTTATTTAATTGTAGTAATTTAATTTAGTTTTATTTAAATTATATTTAAGTTAGGGGGGGTTGGGGTTAGGGTTAGATTTAGATTTAGGGGTTAATAAATGTATTATAGTAGCGGCGACGTTGGAGTCGGCAGATTAGGGGTTAATAAATGTAGGTAGGTGTCGGCGATGTTAGGGACGGCAAATTAGGGGTTAATAAAATATAAAATGTAACTAGTGTTTGCGAGGCGGGAGTGCGGCGGTTTAGGGGTTAATACATTTATTAAAGTGGTGGCGATGTCCGATCGGCAGATTAGGGGTTAAACATTTTAGTTAAGTGTTTCCGATGTGGGGGGGGGGGGCTCGGTTTAGGGGTTAATGGGTAGTTTATGGGTGTTACTGTACTTATTAGCACTTTAGTTAAGAGTTTTATGTTACGGCGTTAGCCCATAAAACTCTTAACTACTGACTTTTATATGCGGTAGGAGTCTTGCCAGGAGAGGGTCTACCACTCACTTTTTCAGGCGATCATAATACCGGCGTTAGGCAAATCCCATTAAAAAGATAGGATACGCAATTGACGTAAGGGGATTTGCTGTAAGCTAAAATCGGGGAAAAAAAGTGAGCAGTAGACCCTTTCCTGCCTGACTCGTAATACCAGCGGGCGTTAAAAAGCAGCGTTGGGACCCCTCAACACTGCTTTTTAAGGCTAACGCAAGACTCGTAATCTAGTCGACAGGTAGCTGTACCGTCCCCTGCCTGGGACTCTAAATAGTATACCACATACTCTGTTTTACAATTAGTCAAAATGTTCAGGTCACAATTTTTTTGTGATTTGTCTTAGATTTAATCAATTTTTAAGGTTTGTTTCCATTATAAGCATGTTAGAGGAGGGGATGCATTCTTGATACTTAGACAGTGAGATATATTGACATATTGCATTTATTTTATGAATACCTTACAACCCTATGGATTAAATAAGGAGAAAGATCTTTTGGCTTTTTAATTTAACCATAGGGTATTCTATTAGTATTAGAATACTCTCAGGTTTAAATGTTAAGGATTGTGTACTCACTGGTGCAGTGAATCATGCTTTTTATAGCTGGATGAAAGAGTGTATGTTTCCAATCTTATGTTTTTAGCCTGTGATATCTTATTCTTGCATATCTCTATAACATTAATTATTAATTATTTTTCACTTTTTGTTTCTTAAAGAGCTTTATTGTGATGAAGTAAATATACATTACAAGTTGTTGTTGAGTAACTAACAATAAACATTGGTAAAGATATGTCATACATCCAGCAAAAAAAATGGTGAAGGTGAATGCCATAGTTGACTGATAACCTGGTTGACAATTTCAGATTGGCATCTTAAAAGTCTATTTGGTAAAGTTCGTTATCTGTTTTATAAATATAACTTTAAAAATGTAAACAACTTGTAAAAACATAAACAAAAAAGGAAAAAAAACAAAAACAAACTCAGTGTATCAATTATAGTCATAGCAAGATAAGACATATTATAACATCCTAATACAGTGCAATGGTTTAAATTAGTAATTAATCAACAATATCATAATTTGAGGAGGCTCCAAGAGGGCGATAAATGCAGAGGAAGAGCTCATTTGTTTATATATTGTGTGCCATATTTTTATTGGTTGATGGTCATTGAGTTCTGTTTCCCAACTTGCAACATATGATGGGGGGTTTCCGGCCTGATGTGATCAGAGTAATTTATATGATGAGGAGAGGATTCCCGTGTGTGGGAGAGGCATATAGCATATTGTTTCAAATGGCGTTAGGGATCTGGAAATGTTGTGTTTGTCAGTATGTGTTGAGAAATAGTGTGAAAGTTGGTGGTATATGAGCCAATTGTTAAATGTAGGGCCTAGGGTATTTGTGATTTCTTCTTTGGCTTTGAGTTTGCCATTTTGTAACAATTCATGACAGGGTATGAAATGGTGTATCGTTTGGTTAGTTAAAGCAGTTGATTTAAGCTGTAAAGGGATCTTGGGGTTCTTAAGCAGAGGTGTCAAGGGGGATTGTGGGGTTGAGATTGATTTATGTGTTTTTAGAATCTTGTCCCAAATTTTAAACGTTTCATGCACAATGGAGGGTGAGGAGTGTTTTGCACAGTCGCGTACATCTGGTAACCAGCATTGTCCTCCCAGATGTTCACCTTTGCAAAGTGCGTACTCTAGGGTCACCCATTCTTTGTGATAAGCATGTTTACACCAATCTACTGTTCTAGTCATGAAAGTCCCATAGCGGTAGAGTGTAAGGTTTAGAGCTCCCAGGCCTCCATTAGATTTGGTGCGATAAAGGGTGTGAGTGGCTATTCTGGGTCGTTTGTAGTTCAAGATAAAGGAATTTATGATTTTCTGAAGTTGGTGGAGTATATTGTCTGGGATTGGAATGGGCAATGTTTGGAATATATAGAGAATTTTTGGGAGCATCATCATTTTAATTGCATTAATTCTACCCAACCAAGATATGGGCTTGTGTTTTCAGGAGTGTATGGTGAAGATTATGTGTTTTAGGAGGTTATTCTAAAATGAGCATAGCTCTTTTGCTGCCCAAGGGAAGAAAAAAAAACTATTTAAAAAAACAAAACAAATCTAAATAAAGATTGCAATGAAAAGGGAATTTGGTTGGACATTGCCCTTAGAAGGGCATTTTGTAGAGCAGTGCCTTAAAGTGATCACAGCACTTTTGCTGCCCGAGAGAAAACAACCCTATTCTTAAAAAAAACAATTCTAAAAAAGATGACATTGAAAAGGGCATTTGATAGGGCAAACACTGAAGTGAGCATAGCTTTTTTGCTGCGCAAGAGAAAATATCCTATTCTAAAAAAACACCTAATCTAAAAAAAATCCCTATCTTAAAAAATGGTTGGCCTGAAAAAGGCATTTTTAGGGCATTGTCCTAAAGCAATTACAACTCTTTTTCTTTAAAAAACAACCCTAACCTAAAAAAACACCCCAAAAATCCTATTGCTAAATCCCCAAAGATGGTAGTCACTTAACACGACTCTGGCTCCTTCACGATCCTCATCTGCAGTGCTCCTCTCCATGGCGGAACCCAATTTCATCCTGGTGGTGACAGAGGTTCATCTTCATGGAAGCAGCAGTGGCTTATCTTCATGAAGGAGGCAGTCCTCTACTATCTTCATCCTTGCAGTGGTGGTACATCTTCACCCATCTACTGCCATTGCACCTCTGGAGAAGTCTTTATTCATCTTCCACCCGATATGTCTTCTTAGCTTCTCATCTTCTTATTGTTGGATCTTCTGTCCCCAACGTCCTCTTCATGTGGTCACAGCCGCAAACTGAAGTTTGAATGTGAGGTACCCCCTTTATATAGGGATACCCTTGCATTCCTATTGGCTGATTTTCAAATCCAAATTCATATCAGCCAATAGAGAAAGCTTTCATTCTATTGGCTGATTTGAACTTGGATTAGAAAATTATCCATTAGGAATGCAAGGGTGGTACCCCACATTCAAATGTCAGTTTTAAAATAGGCACAACTGTGTTTTTTTATTTTTGATCATTCATTTTTTTTATTTTCTATAATGTTAGTTTTTTTTTCTTCGGAAATGTTAGGTTTTATTTTTTTTTTATGTAATGTTAGTTTTTTTATGTAATGGTAGTTTTTTTTTATTTATTTATGTGACATAGTGGATGAGGTTGAAAAAGACAAGTCCATCGAGTTCAACCTATACAAATCTTAATATAGAAAAAGTTCAAGTTGATCTTAACTTAAAAGCATTAAAAATGGTGACCAATTTAACACAAAAAATCACATCCCTGAAATATATTTCTAGCCAGAAATGTATCTAAACTTTTTGAGAAGTGCAAAAATAATCACACCATTTTTTTTAATAGCAAAATTAATAAAAGTCCACAAGTCAAATAACAATCAAAACCAGAGCTGGTAGTCAGACAAGCCGAGTCAGGAGCCAAAGTGAGCAGTCAGACGAGCCGAAATCAGGAACAAAGAGAACAGCAGAGTCAGGAACAAGCCAGGGATCAGGAACCAGGAGGGACGTCAGACAGCCAGGTAACACACTGGAACTCACAAACAGGTCTGAGACAACGCAAGGGCAAAGCATACTGAACAGAGACCCTTTAAATAATAAATGATGACATCACAATTCTGAGACTGCAACCTGTCTCACACGGATGATGTACACCAGTCTGGCCATAAAAGGGCATGCAGGAAATGAGCAGCATCACACACTATGCACCAGAGTCAGCAAGAGAGGTGAGTAAAATGGCTGCCAGCAGCACATGGCAAACAAAGCAGGGAAAAAAACCCTGACACTCTTACAGTGAAAAACATTTACGTTGATGGAGATTAACTCTCCTTTACTCCAGCCTTAAATTGTGATCTCTTGTCATAAACGATTTTCTTGGAATAAATAGAACTTCCATCATCTCTGTATATAGGCCTTGAATATATTTATATAAAGTAATAATGCCACCTCTCAAGCACCTTTTCTTTTAGAGAAAATAGACCCAGTTGTGCTATCCTCTCACCATAGCTTAAATTCTCCATTCCCCTTATTAGTTTTGTGGCCCTTCTCTGAACTTTTTCTGTCTTCAATGTCTTTTTTTTTTAGATTGGTACCTAGGACTGCACTCCATACTCAAGGTGAGGTTTTACAAGGGATTTATATAATGAGAAAATGTAATGTTATTTTTTTTTTTTAAATGTAATGATAGTGGGGTTTTTTTGTAACTCATAGGATGTTAGCTTAGGGGTGTTGGGGGTTAGCTGTTATAAAGTTAGGTTGCAGATTGTTATGTGAGGGTGTTGTGGTTTAGGGGTTAATAGTGCTTATTGTTGGATCTTCTGTCCCCAAGGTCCTCTTCATGTGGTCACAGCCGCAAACTGAAGTTTGAATGTGAGGTACCCCCTTTAAATAGGGATACCCTTGCATTCCTATTGGCTGATTTTCAAATCCATATTCATATCAGCCAATAGAGAAAGCTTTCATTCTATTGGCTGATTTGAACTTGGATTAGAAAATTATCCATTAGCAATGCAAGGGTGGTACCCCACATTCAAATGTCACATTTAGAATAGGCACAACTGTGATTTTTTATTTTTGATCATTCATTTTTTTATTTTCTATAATGTTAGTTTTTTTTTCTTCGGAAATGTTAGGTTTTATTTATTTTTTTAATGTAATGTTAGTTTTTTTTTATGTAATGGTATTTTTTTTTATTTATTTATGTGACCTATTGGATGAGGTTGAAAAAAGACAAGTCCATCGAGTTCAACCTATACAAATCTTAATATGGAAAAAGTTCAGGTTGATCTTAACTTAAAAGCATTAAAAATGGTGACCCATTTAACACAAAAAATCACATCCCTGAAATATATTTCTAGCCAGAAATGTATCTAAACTTTTTGAGAAGTGAAAAAATAATTACACCATTTTTTTTAATAGCAAAAAAAACAATAAAAAGTCCACAAGTCAAATAACAAGCCAGGAATCAAAACCAGAGCTGGTAGTCAGAAAAGCTGAGTCAGGAGCCAAAGCGAGTAGTCAGACGAGCCAAAATCAAGAACAAGAAGAACAGCAGAGTCAGGAACAATCCAGGGATCAGGAACCAGGAAAGACGTCAGACAGCCAGGTAACACACTGGAACTCACAAACAGGTCTGAGACAACGCAAGGGCAAAGCATACTGAACAGAAACCCTTTAAATAATAAGTGATGACATCTCAATTCTGTCTCACATGGATGATGTACACCAGTCTGGCCATAAAAGGGTGTGCAGGAAATGAGCAGCATCACACACTATGCACCACAGTCAGCAAGAGAGGTGAGTAAAATGGCTGCCAGCAGCACATGGCAAACAAAGCAGGAAAAAAACCCTGACACTCTTACAGTGAAAAACATTTACGTTGCTGGAGATTAACTCTCCTTTACTCCAGCCTTAAATTGTGATCTCTTGTCATAAATGATTTTCTTGGAATAAACAGAACTTCTGTCATCTCTGTATATGGGCCTTGAATATATTTATATAAAGTAATAATGCCACCTCTCAAGCCCCTTTTCTTTTAGAGAAAATAGACCCAGTTGTGCTAACCTCTCACCATAGCTTACATTCTCCATTCCCCTTATTAGTTTTGTGGTGTGAGGGTGTTGTGGTTAATAGTGTAGAGGAGCAGTTTGCGATATGGGAGTGTGGAGGTTTAGGGGGATATTTATCAAAGCGTCAACCGAAAATACACTTGAATTCTGCAAGATTGATCCGACCTAGTTATCAAAGCCTCAAGATCGGAAGAAGTTGAATTTTGTGATGTAACATACGATCCGGTGGTCTCAATCCAACGCAGATCGATGCAGATCGATGCGAGTTGAAACCCCGTCGAATTCTAGTGGAATTATATTCATTCCCCCTCCTATTCAACACTACTTGAAGCTTTTAAAAAGTTATCAAAAACTCAACATTTATGCTTGCATCTTTTCCGACGCAGCGTACCTAGTTTTCAATCTACCAGCCTTGAGGTCGCAGATGCCATAGAACTCAATGGGAGTTGGAAAACACAGAAATCCTATGCTCAAATTGAACAATATTATTGCTGCAAATTTGGTGCACTATATAGAGATACATTTTTACGTTTTAAAATATCGATCTTTATTTTTACAATCTATTTGCAACATGTTTAATGTTGTATATACGCTTATACAAATGTTACAAACACAAATGGCTAGATTACGAGTTTTGCGTTATGAGTGAAAAAGCTTCATAACGATGCTTTTTCACTACCGCTGGTATTACAAGTCTTGCAGGTACAGCTGTACTGCACTCTTTTTGGCCGTAGTGCAACGTAACTACCGCAGCTTTTAAAAAGTCCTTTTTCAATGGGACTTCCATTGCACCGGTAAAAAGTGAGCGGTACAGCCTATAACTGCAAGATCCGTAACGTAAACTGAAAGTCAGTAGTTATGGGTTTTATGTTACAAAGCTGTAGCATAAAACTCATAACTAAAGTGTTACAAAGTACACTAACACCCATAAACTACCTATTAACCCCTAAACAGAGGCCCTCCCACATCGTAAACACTAAAATAAAATTATTAACCCCTTATCTGCCGCTCCGGACATCGCCTCCACTATAATAAACATATTAACCCCTAAACTGCCATACTCCCACATCACAAACACTAGTTAAATATTATTAACCCCTAATCTGCTGTCCCTAACATCGCCGCAACCTACATTACTGTTATTAACCACTAATCTGCTGCCCCCCAAATCGCAGCCACTAAACTAAAGTTATTAACCCCTAAACCTAACCCTAAGTCTAACCCTAACGTAATCCTAACCCTAACACCCACTAACTTTAACATAATTTAAATTATTCCAAATAAAAATTCAAATTAATTCCTAAATTATTCCTATTTAAAACTAAATAAATACTTACCTGTAAAATAAAACCTAAGCTAACTACAATATAATAGTTTTTATTAGTTTTATTTTTATTTCACAGGTAAGTTTGTATTTATTTTAACTAGGTAGACTAGTTAGTAAATAGTTATTAACTATTTACTAACTACCTAGTTAAAATAAATACACATTTTCCTGTAAAATAAAACCTAACCTGTCTTACACTAACACCTAACATTACACTACAATTAAATACCTTACATTAATTAAATACAATTAACTAAATTTAAAAAAAACACACTAAATTACACAAAATAAAAAAGAAATTATCAAATATTTAAACTAATTACACCTAATCTTATAGCCCTATCAAAATAAAAAAGCCCCCCTAATAAAAAAAAACCCTAGCCTAAACTAAACTGCCAATGGCCCTTAAAAGGGCCTTTTGCGGGGCATTGCCCCAAAGAAATCAGCTCTTTTACCTGTAAAAAAAAAAATACAAACAACCCCCCAACAATAAAACCCACCACCCACACAACCAAACCCCCCAAATAAAATCCTATATAAAAAACCTAAGCTCCCCATTGCCCTGAAAAGGGCATTTGGGTGGGCATTGCCCTTAAAAGGGCATTTAGCTCTTTTTCGGTGCCCAAACCCCTAATCTAAAAATAAAACCCACCCAATAAACCATTAAAAAACCTAACACTAACCCCCGAAGATCCACTTACAGTTTTTGAAGACCGGACATCCATCCTCATCAAGCCGGGAGAAGTCTTTATCCAAGCAGGCAGAAGTCCTCAACGAAGCTGGGAGAAGTCCTCATCCAAGCGGCAAGAAGTGGTCCTCCATGCGGGCAGAAGTCTTCATCCAGACGGCATCTTCTATCTTCATCCTTCCGACGCGGAGTTGCTTCATCTTCAAGACATCCGGAGCAGAGCATCCTCTTCTGTCAATGGCTACTGAAGAATGAAGGTTCCTTTAAGGGACGTAATCCAAGATGGCATCCCTTGAATTCCAATTGGCTGATAGAATTCTATCAGTCAATCGGAATTAAAGTTGAAAAAATCCTATTGGCTGATGCAATCAGCCAATAGGATTGAGCTCACATTCTATTGGCTGATTGCAACCTTCATTCTTCAATAGCCATCAACAGAAGAGGATGCTCCGCGCCAGATGTATTGAAGATGGAGCCGCTCCGCATCGGAAGGATGAAGATAAAAGATGCTGTCTGGATGAAGACTTCTGCCCACCTTTAGGACCACTTCTTGCTACTTGCATGAAGACTTCTCACGGCTTCGTTGAGGACTTCTGCCTGCTTGGATGAAGACTTCTCCCGGCTTGATGAGAATGGATGTCCGGTCTTCAAAAACTGTAAGTGGATCTTCGGGGGGTTAGTGTTAGGTTTTATTAAAGGGTTTATTGGGTGGGCTTTATTTTTAGCGTAGGGTTTGGGCTATGGAAAAGAGCTAAATACCCTTTTAACGGAAATGCCCATCCAAATTCCCTTTTCAGGGCAATTGGGAGCTTAGGTTTTTTAGATAGGATTTTATTTGGGGGGTTTTGGTTGTGTGGGTGGTGGGTTTTTACTGTTGGGGGGTTGTTTGTATTTTTTTTTTACAGGTAAAAGAGCTGATTTCTTTGGGGCAATGCCCCGCAAAAGGCCCTTTTAAGGCCATTGGCTGTTTAGTTTAGGCTAGGTGTTTTTTATTTAAAAAAAAATCACACAAAGGATAGCAAGAGAATGAAAACAGTGCAAAAAAAAAAATTTGAAAATGATAATCGAATTCATACAAAGGATAGCAAGAGAATGAAAACAGTGGCATTAAAAATACATTGACATGATTTTAAAATGGCATTCTATGTTTTGCATGTTCAACAGCTGTAATAAATGCAGGTATAATAAATGCAGGTGTATTCTTTGTGCAATTCAATCAATTACTTATGCACAATACATGAGTATTTATCTAAGGATGAAATCTGAACTCTGATTTTCTGTGTTTGCATGGCAGCGTCGTGGAGGCTTAAAAGGTCAGTCATTATATTTTAACTTCAAAACACATAATAGCTCTGTTTTCATTCTGTTGCTATCCTTTGTTGAAAGTAGAATGCCATTTTAAAGTCATTTTTATGTATTTGGAATGTCGTTTTCTTTTGTGCTTGAAAAATACATTGAAATGAATTTAAAATGGAATATCATAATGTTCGACATTGCATTTTCTTTCTAACTTAGGTTTGGCAATGTTAATATACCACATTATTCTTAAAATGTTATTTCCAAAACACAGTAATCACTGACCTTTTAAGTCTCCACAATGCTGCAATCCAAACACAGAAAATCTGAATTATGATTGCAACCATAGTTAAATAATCATGTGTTTTGCATAAGTTATTTAGGTAATTGCACAAACAATACACCTGCATTTATTACAGCTGCCGAACTCACCTGGATGATCTAATTCTAGACAATCATTTTGACACAACATTGTGCTCGTCAAATGACACAATAAGACAGAAATTAGGTTAATCGTGAATAAATTATTCAATCAATTTGCTCGTAAAATGACGCAAGAATCATGAAATTCTGTAAGTCATTGGTTATGTAATGTGTGGCGCATCTCTTATTCAATTGCTGAAATCATTCACAGCTGTAGATCTTGGCAGTATAAAAGGGGTTTCAATCACTTCAATTCATTATTATTTTGAGCATGGGCATTCTAAATGCTTTACACTTTGCTCTGTTCTTAAGGAGACACAGGGAAAGACGGGTGTTGATGGCTTTGGTTGTGTGACAAAGAAGACACCAGCGGGTACCGAGGGTGTTCCTGCCTAGGGTTGGTCTCCATGCCCTCAGTGACCGAGAGGTAATCCGTAGATTTCGACTAAATAGGACCTCTATTGAGAGGCTCTATGTCAAAATCAAGGACTCTCTCGAGCCACTCACTGCAAGGAATAGGGCAATCCCTGAGATGGTGAAATTACTATTGCTCCTCTATTTCTTTGCAACTGGATCATTCCAGACTGTAGCAGGTATGAGCCAGGCAACCTTCTCACGTCATCTGAAGGTTGTCCTGAATGCCTTGCACCAACGCCTAAGCCATCATGTCCCCTTCCCAAATACACCTAAGGAGTGGCATGCTGTCAAGCTCCAGTTTTATCATCTGCCTGGATTGCCAAGAGTATTGGGGGCCATAGATTGCACGCATGTATTGGTGCAGCCTCCCAGGGGTATAGAGGAGCCATACCGGGACAGGAAGCACAACCACTCACTGAATATCCAGGTAATCTGCAATGCCAGGTTGAGGATACTGAGCTTACGCTCTGGACTCCCTGGCTGCAACCACGATTCCTTCATCCTCCGGAATTCGGCCATCTACCATCGTTTCCAGGAGGGACAAATGCCAGAGGGAATCCTGATAGGTAAATATCTGATATATACACAAACATATGTATATGATATATTTTATTCATTCTGATTGCTAATGTCAACAATCTATTTGATTACGCAGGTGATTTTGGATATTTGTGTCTTCCGTGGCTGTTCACACCCATCCACAACCCCAATGGAGTGGAAGAGGTGCGCTACAATGCGGCACACATCGCCAACACATCAGTGATTGAGCACACCTTTGGCATATTGAAGAGCCGTTTCCGCTGCTTGGACATCTCTGCTGGGGTTCTTCAGTACGCCCCCTCCAAAGTCTCCTTAATTTTTTTGATTTGCTGTATGTTGCACAGCATTGCCCTAACAATCCCTGATATAGATCTGGAGAGCTTGTATAACCATGAGTATGGGGAACATCTAGCTCCATTGGAGGAAAATGATGCTAGGGGATTCTAAGCTCGAGCAGACTATATTCAGGCGATTTTTGGGCAATAATGTTGACAGTGCAACATACAGTATTTATTTTTTTCATATTTACTTTACAGTATATTTTTTAATCGAAAAAATTATATATTTTGGATTATGTTTTTGCAATATTTGTCATTTAAATATCAACAAAATGATATTCTATATCATCATCTTTCCATTGATTAAAAGTGGTTAATTTTGTCAATCTTGCAATTGTTCAATGTAAAGTTCATGAAAAACAGATGTTTCATAAAATATATTCAAATAAATATTTTTTTTGGCTGTACACTTGATTCTGTTTTTATTTTTAAAGTTATAGCAATAACATTTTTAATATGTATTTACCCTCTATCTATGTTTTTTCAAACTGTCCCCTTAAACCATTTCTTTAGACAGACTTGCATTTTAGCCACTCACTGTTAACTTCATGGTAACTTAATGTGCATGAGCTTAATGTTATCTATATGAAAGACATTAAAGGGATTCTAAACCCACATTTTTTCTTTCATGATTCAGAGAGAGCATGCAATTTAAATTAACTTTCTCATTTGCTCCTATTAACAAATTTTCTTTGTTCTCTTGTTGTCTTTATTTGAAATAGCAGTAATGTAAGGTCAGGAGCCGGCCCATTTTTGCTTCAGCACCTGGGTAGCGCTTGCTGATTGGTTTGCTACATTTAGCCACCAATCAGCAAGCGCTACCCAGGTGATGAACGAAAAATGGGACGGCTCTTAAGCTTACAGTCTAGCTTCTTAAAATAAAGATAGCATGTGAAGGAGGAAAAATTGATAATAGGATAGAATTAGTAAGTTGCTTAAAATTGCATGCTCTATCTGAATCATGAAAGACAACATTTGGGTTTAGTATCCCTTTAACTAATGACCTCTAATGGTCTAACTTATTTCTGAATAGAGGCAGTCTTCAATGTCTAATTTGCTTATGAACTTCCTAGGCTTAGCTTTCAACTAAGAATACAAAAAGAACAAATCCAATTTTAAAAATAAAATTGATTTTATACAATTAAATTTTAAAAACATCCATATAAAAAAATGCAATTCATTAGATTGCTATCATTTGTTGAAGTAGCAGCAATGCACTACAGGTTTAGAAATGAATACATGTGTCTCTCTCTCGCAATCTCTCTCTCTCTTTTGCAATCTCTCTTTTGCAATATATTTTTTGAAATAAAAATCAACTAATAGAATCTTTATTTAGCTGTTCAGCCTTCACTTCTTCACAGTTTGTTGGATTGAGAGCTTACATTGTTTTGCAGTTTTAGGGGGACACAGGTTTTTGAAGCAACCTTGACGAGGTACCCATGCTTGTACCATTTTTAAAAATGTGTTAACTAACCCTTTAATTATTGATTTTCATCTTAGTTGAGAGATTGTGATTGAGTTATTTACTTGCTCTGTGTATTACTTTAAAAATGTCTTGATGAATGTTGAATATTGTACTTGCGCACAGTACTGTCTGTGCTTAAAGGGACATTCAACACCCAATTTGGTTTCAATAAAAGATGTTTAGTTCTTTTTATTACACATTCCCCTGTTTAGCATTACCAACAATTTTATATTGATATACTTTTTACCTCTGTGATTAACTTTTATATAAGCATATTCTGACAACCCATTGATAAAATGACATTTAATTTATTAACTATTGACTTTCATTTTAGCAAATTATTATAAACCTTTTATATATTTTTTTAGAAATAGACATTATTTGTAAATATTTTATATTATTACTATTAAATGTTGGATCTGAGTTTTACATTTCGTTGTTGGTGTTCAGTGTCCCTTTATTTTAAACGGTCATATATAAATGAAATATGATAATGAATACATTTACACAATTTTAATACATTTTAAATTCCTTGACTATCACATGGTAATTATGACTCATTAAATTAAAATTATGGATGCATTGAACCTTTAATAGAACTGATTTGTTTAGGCCAAAGTCAAGACTATATAATTTTTTTTTTTTTTTATTTACTCAAAACATATATGTTGTAGATTAAACCTTCAAGAAGCGGCTAACAGTATATCTTACACATGCATTGAATTTGATCATCAATCATTTGTAACATTTGTATTATGTGAATAAAGTAATAACAAACAAACACATTTGTATGCAAATTAATATGACCCTGGGGAAGTCTCCCTATGGGTGATGAGGGAAACCAGACGTGGACTCCTTGCCCAGTGTGCTTAGAGGAATGTGGCTACACCTCACTGACGAGGCCCATAGGAGGCCGAAACGATCATCTGGGGTTGTCATGTTCCTTGTTCAGAGGAGAATTGCCTGGTATTTCGGGGCTGGACTGACCTTAATTGGCGGGATCAGACTGATATACTTCAGGAAAGTTTTCCTTTGTGAAAAGCACACTGGTCTAAAATAGGCTGCTTCCGGGTGATAAATCGCCATAGAACTAGCTGATGAGCTGTTGTTCGTTCCTGGTAGAGCGCTTCTCTCTTTGTATGCAAACAAATTTATTAATCGTCAAATTATTTTATTCATAATTTGGATTAAATCCAATTTCCACATTTAAAAAAAATAAAAGCATACATAATCACACAAAAACAAACAAACAAAAAAAATATATACATTTTAGAGGATGGAGACAGGGGGGGAGATCTCTCCCTTGTTCCCCTTCTCCCAAATATTAAAAACAATTTTCTTTTAAAAATCTGGTTGTCTTCATCTGCCCTTTCCCGATGCTGGAGTTCTCCCTGCTCTACAGCTGCCCTGGCCCTATCTACCTCTAATCTCTCCCTATCAAAATGTATTCTATCACTATCCCTCTGTCTTTCATAAAAAATCCATCCCTCTCTAATTCTAATCTTGCACTATCCCTCATCCATTCATATTCAAATCTTTTCCTCTCTAAATCTATTCTACCTGATTCTATTCTCAACCTTTCCCTCTCTAAATCTAATCTTTCCCTATCTACTATGATGCCCCTCTCTAATATCTGCCCCTGTTGCTCAACAGATAATCTTAATGCCCCATGCAACTCATGGTGATCATCCTGGTACTGCCTGGCCAGATGTAACATTTGATGAACTGCCTCATCATCACTGATGGGAGGCAGTTTGTGGCCAGGATTAGCATGGCAATGAGCTGCTGGGGCATGAACAACAGGTGCAGGAGGGGCACCAGGGTTTAGAGCAGCTGGGTCTTCTGGGGCAGGAGGGGCAGCACAGATGAGAGCCTCCATATCCGATATCCACTGGGAGATTCCCTGCTCCTGGGATTCTGTTAATTGGGTCTCTCCCAGGGACTCCTCCTCCTCCACAATGGCTCTTATCTGATGAACACAACCGTTGATCTCCTCCGAAACATTATGTGCATGTTCCATATCTAAAGAAATTGGGGAAAAATTAAAAAACTAGAATACCCATGTAATGTAAAGTAAAAGATTCAAGGCATGTAAAAGTAAACAGATAGGTTCCATGATTCCTATCGTGATTATCAATTTCAGACACTGTATTTTGACAGGAAGAATTCTGCTAGTTAATGTTATCTTAAATGGATACTCCATCAAAGTTTGTAATACAAATGAATGTGCCTAACCTTTTTCAAAAAGATATTTAATTGTTGCTTTATAAATGTTTGAACAAAAGTGCTTATTATAAAAGCTATATCATTTTCAAAAGTGTATTTAAGTATTCACTGTGCACCATCATTTTCCACACAGCACTTTTTTTTAATTTCCATTTTGAAAATGTTTTTAGACTGTTTATTAATTACTGACATGATACAAGCCGCACAGGTGCTGTGAGAAGCTTGAGTATGGACAATACTGTTGCACAGAGAATATTGTATTCTGAGCCACATGGATGTGCATGTAAATACATAAATTATTAAAATTAATATTTAGATTTTAGCTGAGATGGATAGATAGATTTATTGATCTATCTATGTGATAATACTGATGTTTGTATAGGTTAAAGCAATATTCTATTCAAAATAGAAGGCTAATGATTGTGATAGAGCATGACATTTGCATGAACTTTATAAATAAATCAATTAACATTTTTCTCTGTTCTCTGTTAATATTGTTTGAAATGTAGGCTTAGATGTTCTTTGTTTTGTTAAGCACATAGGTAGCACTTGATGATTGTTGTTGGAATGTAGGCAAACAATCATCAGGCAAAACACAGTTGATGATCCAAACCTGTGATTATTTCTAAATTTAAAGGGACATGAAACCCAAAAATGTTCTTTCATGATTAAAGGGACACTGAACCCAAATCTTTTCTTTTATGATTTAGATAGAGCATGCAATTGTAATCAACTTTCTAGTTTACTCCTTTTATCAAATCTTCATCATTCTCTTGGTCTGTTTATTTGAAAAGCAAGAATGTAAGTTTAAATGCCGGCCCATTTTTGGTGAACAACCTGGGTTGTCCTTGCTGATTGGACAGCACCAATAAACAAGTGCTGTCTATGGTTCTGAACCCAAAAAATGCTGGCTCCTTAGCTTAGATGCCTTCTTTTTCAAATAAAGATAGAAAGAGAACAAAGAAAACTTGATAATAGGAGTAAATTAGAAAGTTGCTTAAAATTGCATGCTCTATGTGAACCAGGAAAGAAAAAAAATTTGGGTTCAGTGTCCATTTCAGCTAGAGAATACAATTTCTTTTTTTTTAATAAAAATTGACTTCTATTATCTAATTTGTTTCATTCCCTTGGTATGCTTTGTTGAATGAGCAGCAATGCACTACTGTTTGCTGACTGAACACATTGGTGAACCAATGACAATCAGTATATATATGCAGCAACCAATCATCAGCTATAACCTAGGTTCTTTGCTACTCCTGAGCTTGCCAAGATAAACATTTCAGCAAAAGGATGACAAGAGAAGGAAGCACATTAAATAATCAAAGAACATTTTAAAATTAATTAATATAGTATTCTCTATCTGAATCCACAAAGTAAAGGGTTGTGTAAATGCAAGGTCTATGTAAATGAGGACTATCATCGCTTGACTATACTATTATTATAAATACTCTAAAGTGACAGTTTTTATCAACCATCAATGGAATTTTACATTCGTGTTTAAGAATGTGATATTCTTCATTAACGCAAAGTTAACTTTAAAATTATGTTATTGACAGTCCCGCTAATGTGAGCCCACATAACATTAATGTTGTATCTTGTTTTTGTTACCTGAGGAGGAGATCGAAGATGTTGGAGGGTGTCCCAAAGCCCTTGTGACCTCAGCTGTAAAAAAAATAAATGTGTATATACAGAGTTAAAATCAAATTACAATCATACGAGTAAGAGCATTTTAATCAAACAAAATATAACATTCAAAAACATACCTGTAGAATGGCCAGTGCTAGCTCCATCAGGGGTGCTGCACATTATGTCAGGATGTGTGGCGGCCGAGGAGAAGCTGTGGCTGGATTCAGTATGGATACTGACGGGGAATAGGAGGGTCTCATCTCCAGCAGTGGCAGCATCAGCAGCATTTCTGTAGCTGCAGCAGCAGAAGCACTAGTAGATGCTTTAGAAAAAAAAAACATGAGTACAAATATAATTTTACACCCTTATGTCAACTAAAATAGAAAAAATTATCTCAATAAAAAAAAAAAAAATATTTGCGACATGAAAAATGCAAGTAATAAAACTTTACCTGCCAACTCGTCAGTATCATGCCCAAGCAAATCCAGACCGTGCGTCATATTTGACCCCAGCTTCTCCATCAGCTGAGTCTTGTATGTAAAAAATATTTCAGCAGCATTCATACAAGCAATCTCATCAGTGCAAATTATGACAGTGGTTGTTTAAATCTGTAGCTCATTTAACCCCTATCACCAATGTTGAGAAACAGTTCTTTGTTTAGGTTTTAGTACGGCTCAAAAAATGTGAGGGTCCTTTCATTGTTTATAACGTATACAAGACTATGCACTTTACATTGTGAAGAAATGACCACCTCTATAAGCTTTTCTTAACCTTGTGATACTTTACTATTAGGACTTTAGATGTTTATAGCATTTTTTCTGTTCTCATAAAATTTCATAGCTTTAACAGCTTATTACCTGGAGGTTTCTCAGATACAACCGTCTCTCCCACTCACCGGATCAATCGATGATGGTCCCACTATCCGCGGGGGGGGGGGGGGGGGAGGGGGGGAGGGAGTACATGTGCTCAGTGTGGCTTGTTGACTGCACGGCTGTTCATCTCAATCTGGGATCTTAAGTTGTTCACAGGAACATAAAGTGACCAAAAACTAAGCTACAATAAAAATGTGCCCAATAAGTATATAAACTAAAAATAATAATAGAATTGATAAAAATGTTGTCACCCATTTTAGGTTGTAATAAATATGAATATTTTCATAATAAATAATACAAATTAAAAATTAAGATAATTCAACAGACGTCATAGGGCTTACATTTACATAAAAACATAAAAGCATAAAAGCTTTCAAAAGAATTACTTTTAACAAATTATTTTGAAAACCTAAATTGAAATTCTGCAAGAAAGATGAGTGTAAATAATGTTCTTTGAACAAAAAAACAGATAATAACAATCTAATATCCTTTCCAGACAAATAATAATAAAAAACTGCTGTTATGTAGCAATAGGTCACAATAATCCAATGATATTCCATAATATACATTATACATTCTTTCCTTTAATATTTTCAGGGCAAAAAAGATATTCCATATATGTATGTAAATAGTTTGAAAAAATGTTATACTTATGTTTTTATAGAACCTGCAAAGGTGTTAACTTAATCACTACAGAAATAAACCTGCCATAGTTATTTAATAATAGTGAAAGGGTTAAGCTAAAGAGGTATACATTTTCAACAGGGAGAGCAGCTGCTTATCCCTGATGAAGTGCTTGTTCTAAGCAGGAAACGCGTCGGAGGCAGCACCTGTGTGCTGAGGTTGTATGCAACTTGCTAATGTGTGCCAGAAAATGGGAAAACTTGTTTGCAGTTTTTATTCCAACTTGGTGCCATGTATGATTCCTTAAACCTTTTTGGACTGGGAGTCTTGTATGTAGACAACTCAGCTGTATATGGGTGGCCACCACCTGTAGAACGTGCAGCCTGCTTCTCCCTTGCCAGCTTGGCCTTCAAGATTCTCTTGATGTCAGAGAACCTCTTCTTATAGTGCTCCACCGATTTCACATGATTGCCTTCGGCGAAGTCTGTTGGAACCAAAAATAAAATCATAGTTTTCTAAAACCAGGGTAACTTAAACTCGAGATTGCTCAAAAGAAAATTGAATGTTTCTCCCGGACTTAGTCTTTCTGGACGCCATTTCAAAAGAACAAAAGTAAAGCACACCAAAGTCGCCAAAAAAACAAAGAAAAAAAACAATCACAGCAAGACCTACAGCTCTTATTAAAGCATTGTAGGACTTAATAGACTCCATTTTCACCCCCCTTTTATAGTTAGTCAATATGTAGACAATCAGCCGTTAACAATTATACAATCATCAATTAAAAAGTGTTACAGTATTAGCTTTATTGACCGTTATTCAATTATTTTAGTACAGGCTATTAATAGTTCCGTCATTATTGATGCATATAATATTAAATGTTCAGGTAAGTGAGTTCTAAAATTCAATTATTGGTTACATTTAATCAATATTGTTATATAATCAATAAGTTCGATGAAATTTGTTAACATTGATTCAATACACTTATGTAAGTAAATATACATTCATATTTGTTTTATTGAGGATTTATTAGCAAACACGAAGAAAAATGTTATAGGATATAGTTTTCATAACTCAGTCATTGGTGACGCATATTGTATAATATGTTTACATTTTTAATGTGCATTACACAGCAATTGTCATAAACACATGGTTAATACAATCCGCCAATAAGATATTAATATTTTTTTTCCACTGTCTATAACCAATCAGATTGCTCTCTAATTGGTATAGTTGTGTCGCACTTAAAAATTATGTTATATAATTTTTTGGAGTTTAAGATGGCGCGACCTCCAGTATTTAGTGATGTAGTGTTGATCTTAGTATATGGGATGGACAGATATTTCCCAAGGAGGATAAGAGGTGTGCGAGGGATTGCTCATGAGTATAGGGACCACATCATCTATCGGAGGTCACGTTGGAGTTGTCTCCGGAGGTTTTCAGACCTTCGGAGACGCAAAATCGAGCGATACCGGGACTTCTGATCGCTCATTAGAGCCTGTAAGTATCACTTCTTATATTGTTTATTGTAATTATAAATTATGTATATTTTAATGACACAGAAAATAAAAATTTAATTTTATGATAGAATATTGAATTTTAACCCCTTAATGACCGGACCATTTTTCAATTTTCTTACCCTTAAGAACAAGGGCTATTTTTACATTTCTGCAGTGTTAGTGTTTAGCTGTAATTTTACTCTTACTCATTTACTGTACCCACACATATTATATACCGTTTTTCTCGCCATTAAATGGACTTTCTAAAGATACCATTATTTTCATCATATCTTATAATTTACTATAAAAAAATATAAAATATGAGGAAAAAAATGGAAAAAAACACACTTTTTCTAACTTTGACCCCCAAAATCTGTTACACATCTACGACCACCAAAAAACACCCATGCTAAATAGTTTCTAAATTATGTCCTGAGTTTAGAAATACCCAATGTTTACATGTTCTTTGCTTTTTTTGCAAGTTATAGGGCAATAAGTACAAGTAGCACTTTGCTATTTCCAAACCACTTTTTTTCAAAATTAGCACTAGTTACATTGGAACACTGATATCTGTCCGGAATCTCTGATTATCCCTTGACATACATATTTTTTTTTAGAAGACATCCCAAAGTATTGATTTATGCCCATTTTGGTATATTTCATGCCACCATTTCACTGACAAATGCGAGCAAATAAAAAAAATCGTTCACTTTTTCACAAATTTTGTCACAAACTTTAGGTTTCTCACTGAAATTATTTACAAACAGTTTGTGCAATTATGGCACAAATGATTGTAAATGCTTCTCTGGGATCCCCTTTGTTCAGAAATAGCAGACATACATGGCTTTGGCATTGCTTTTTGGTAATTAGGCCACTAAATGCCGCTGTGCACCACACATGTATTATGCCCAGCAGTGAAGGGGTTAATTAGGGAGCTTGTAGGGTCCTTGAAGGGTTAATTTTAGCTTTAGTGTAGTGTAGTAGACAACGAAAAGTATTGATCTAGGCCCATTTTGGTATATTTCATGCAACCATTTCACCGCCAAATACGAGCAAATAAAAAAAAGTTAAATTTTTCACAATTTTAGGTTTCCCACTGAAATTATTTACAAACAGCTTGTGCAATTATGGCACAAATGGTTGTAAATGCTTCTCTGGGATCTCCTTTGTTCAGAAATAGCAGACATATATGGCTTTGGCATTGCTTTTTGGCAATTAGGAGGCTGCTAAATGCTGCTGCACACCACACTTGTACTATGCCCAGCAGTGAAGTGGTTAAATAGGTAGCTTGTAGAGAGCTTGCAGGGTTAATTTTAGCTTTATTGTAGAGATTAGCCTCCCACCTGACACATCCCACCCTGATCCCTCCCAAACAGCTCTCTTCCTTCCCCCACCCCACAATTGTCCCCACCATCTTAAGTACTGGCAGAAAGTCTGCCAGTACTAAAATAAAAGGTGTTTTTAATTTTTTTTTCATTTTTTTAATTATTCAGCTGTGATGGACCCCTGCCTTAGCCCCCAACCTCCATGATCCCCCCAAACAGCTCTCTAACCCTCCCCACCTACCTATTTGCCACCATCTTGGGTTCTGGCAGCTGTCTGCCAGTACCCAGTTTTCCCCAAAAAATAAAGGGTTTTTTTGTGTTTTTTTTTTTAAATACAGCTTTATTTGTAGTGCAGCTGCTCCCCATACCCCCATCCCCCTAACCCTACCAGATCCTATTAATTTAAAAAAACAAAAAAAAAAAAAAATGTTTTCTGCCCCCCTCTTAACAGTAATCATTGGCTTCTTAAATCAACCAATCAGATTTTTCCTACCTTAATTCCGATTGGCTGATAGAATCCTATCAGCCAATCGGAATTCGAGAGATGCCATCTTAATTATTCAGCTGTGATGGACCCCTGCCTTAGCCCCCAACCTCCCTGATCCCCCCCAAACAGCTCTCTAACCCTCCCCACCTACCTATTTGCCACCATCTTGGGTTCTGGCAGCTGTCTGCCAGTACCCAGTTTTCCCCAAAAAATAAAGGTTTTTTTTTGTGTTTTTTTTAAAAATACAGCTTTATCTGTAGTGTAGCTGCCCCCCCCCCCCATACCCCCATCCCCCTAACCCTACAAGATCCTATTTATTATAAAAAAAGAAAAAAAAACTTCTTCGCGCCCCTCCCTCTTAACAGTAATCATCGCGGCTGCTTATATCAACCAATCGATTTTTCCTACCTTAATTCCGATTGGCTGGATAGAATCCTATCAGCCAATCAGAATTCGAGGGGATGCCCATCTTGGATGACGTCATTTAAAAGGGATCAGGCATTCGGTGTTAGGACGTCGTTGAAGAAGATGCTCCGTGTCGGCTGGATGAAGATGGCTCCGCTCCACTCCTGGATGATTGAAGATAGAGAAGATGCCCACTTGGATAAGACATCGGCCAGATGGAGGGACCTCTTCTGGCCCTGCTTGGATGAAGAAATTCGGCCCAGCTGGGTTGAACACGGCTCAAGGTAGGGTGATCTTCAGGGGGTTAGTGTTAGTTTTTTTTTAAGGGGATTTGGGTGGGTTTTAGAGTAGGGGTGTGTGGGTGGTGGGTTGTAAAGTTGGGGGGGTTGAATTTTTTTTTACAGATAAAAGAGCTGATTACTTTGGGGCAATGCCCCGCAAAAAGCCCTTTAAGGGCTGGTAAAAGAGCTGATTACTGTTGTAATTTAGTATAGGGTAGGGATATTGGGGGCTTTTTAGTTTTATTTGGGGGCTTAGATTAGGTGTTAATTAGTTTAAAGTTCTTGTAATTTTCTTTTATTTTCCTGTAATTTAGTGTTTGTTTTTTTGTTCTAGTAGTTTAGTTTATTTAATTGTATTTAATTTTTAGGGTAATTTGTAGTTATTTTTTAAATTAAATTAATGATAGTGTAGGTGGTTAGGGTGTATTTTTAACTTAGGTTAGGGTTTTTATTTTACAGGTAAATTTTGGTAGTTATTTATAACTAGGTAGCTATTAAATAGTTAATAGACTATTTAATAGCTATTGTACCTAGTTAAAATAAATACAAAGTTGCCTTTAGAAATAAAATAAATCTAAATAGCTACAATATAATTAGTAGTTATATTGTAGCAATGTTTAGGGTTTATTTTACAGGTAAGTGTATTTTCGTTTTAAATAGGAATAATTTTAGTTAATAATTGTAATATGTATTTAGATTTATTTAAATAATATTTAAGTTATGGTGGGTGTTAGGTGTTAGTGTTAGACTTAGGTTTAGGGTTAATAAGTTTAATATAGGTTGGCGGCAGGTTCCTGGGAGCGGCGGTTTAGGGGGTTAAACATTTAATTTAGTTTGCGGTGGGGTCCGGGAGCGGCGATTTAGGGGTTAAACATTTAATTTAGTTGCGGCGGGGTCCAGGAGCGGTGGTTTAGGGGTTAAAAAATGTATTTAGTTGTGGCGGGGTCCGGGATCCTCAGGATAGGGGTTAATAACTTTAATATAGGTGGCGACGGTATAGGGGGCGGCAGATTAGGGGTTAATAGGTATAATGTAGGTGGTGGCGGGGTCTGGAGCGGTGGTTTAGGGGTTATAAATTTATTATAGTTGCGGCGGGGTCCAGGAGCAGCGGTTAGGGGGTAATAACTTTATCTAGGTGCGGGGGGCTCCGGGAGCAGTGGTTTAGGGGGTAAAACAGTATAGTATAGTGTGGGTGCTTAGTGACAGGCTAGCAAGAAAACAGTTCTGTACAGGGTCATTAAAATAAAACTTAGCTTATATACATTATTTTTTAAATAAAGGACAGCCATAGAAAGGAAGAAAATTGGATAATACAAGTGGAATATGGTTGATTACAAATTCATACTCTATCAGAATCCTTTCCGAAAAAAATAAAGACAATTTTATTTCCAAAAAAAAAAAAAATATTATATATATATATTTTTTTATATATATATTTATATATATATATATATATATTTATATATATATATATATATATATATATACAAACACTGCATGTATTAATATATCAAATCCTGAAGAGATAGGAGGAGAGAAAAAAAGGCGTCCAATAGTGTAATAACGTGGAGATAGCAAACGATAAGAGTATAATAGTCCAAATATACTCACAAGCCTAGTTGCACTTCCAGTGCAATATTTAACTTAACCGAGGGCTTTGGAGCCGCTCGGGCTGACTCAATCAGGAGGTGAAAGACTGGACAAAAGACAATCCAAATGGAAAGATCAGCATCACGGTACCAGCGGCGTGAATCTACCTGTAGGAATCCCACTCCAATGGGTAAACAGGTGTTAAATGCACCCAATCAAGTGCCCAGAAAAATATAGAGCAGAGGGTATTACGATAAAAAGTAGTGCTTTTATTAAAAACAAGTTAAAATCAAATGCAGCAGGAACACAACAATGCTTTTTCTCAGCAGTATGCCGTTTCATAGTGCTGTAATGCTCCTTCCTAACCTTGCTCTAATAAAAACAACAATGGAACCATTCACTACAGTATACTATTACACACCCATCCAACAACTCACTATTGATTCGCTGGGTGGCATCCGTATGAAGTTACTTTAACAACACGAGAATGTATGTGTTGTGATCAAACCAATCACTATTGAGAAAACAGAATACCGCTCACCAAAGCTTTGAATCCAATTGGATAGGGATGCCGGTAAGTGGAACCAATCACACATCTATGTGTGTTGTAAACCAAGCTGTCGGATCTGTAGGCGCCAAGTATATCAATCACATCAGTTTATTTTTACGATTAGTATCCCAATTAATATAAATTGCTATAGCGATGCTAACAGAAATGTCAAATGCCACATAACCAATTTTTTTATAGTTGCTTGCAGTGAATGACAGCGAAACTGCCTTCGCTTGAAAAATAAAATTTATCCCATGACGTGATGGGTAGCATTATTGCCGTTACGACCCGAATAATCTTAACAGTAAATTATATTCTATATACAAAGTGCTCCGGCAAGTAGGTTAATGTATATACAATACATAAAAATATTAAAATGTAATCTCGATCATTATCCACTTTCACTACACATATTAAAGTGATATCAGCAATGAACAAAATCAAATATAATAATGTGCAGTAAATAAGAATCTTTAGACTACGTCTCCAATGGTACGCTAAGGTCCTTAACCATTGGAATAATAAAAAACATTTACATGTCAAACTTCAGCAATAACCAAAGTAAAATAAATAAAAATAAATACAAAATAACAAATACAATTTCGCACATACATATACATGCATGACTAGCATTTGAAGTATATGTAACATAAGAGTAGAATGTAGGGCCAATAGTGTACAAAATTTTAGGCAAGTCCAAATGTGAATAAAGGATGGACAATAATTTGGTAAAATTTAAATAAGTGCCGCTATCAAATATAAAAATGACTAAACATGATACGTCACCAGTGGCAAAGAGTGTTAATAAGGGTGAAGTCTATGACAATATTACTTTGGTTATACATTCCAAGATCTCCATATATCAGACATTATTAATAAATTAAACAACTATAAAAATATGTCAAATAGATATATGTCTCAATGATAAGATCAACAAAGGGCCTTTCTATATCAACCCTTAATTCAAGACACACAAAAATAATGTTACCATAATACTTCAATCTCAAAAAAGGCTAGATTAGATTACAATCTCAGGGAGATAGACACAGTTTACATTGATATAATGAAATAATAAGTGGGACCAAGACAAGGGGCCAATATGGGGCCCACAAGCCGAAGTGCCTAAAAGGCAGCTAAATCAATATTCATGTTTAAACCCATAGGGTGAAGAGTCTTCAGCTTGTGGATCCAATATGTCTCCCTCTGTCGAAGTCTCACAAATCTGCTGTACATGTGTGACAGCGGTATAAATTCAATCGGAATAATCTTATAACAGTCAGAATTGCCATTATGTTTTTGATGACAATGTTTGATGAAACTATGTGATTTTTTGTTTTTAATCACACTATAGGAATGTTCAGACCATCTATGGCTACGACCAGTATACTGTATCCCACAGATACAATTTAATAAATAAATTACATAGTGGGATGCACAAGTCAGAGTGTTCTTAATAGGGTAACTGTTTTTTAGTTGTATATGAAGTTCTATAATGCAAATTATTTTTATTTTCATTTCTTATAATGTTATTCATTCCTGATATAGGGCCATTCTGTACATCTGTTAATTTATTTGTATGGTTCACACCAATTATATTCTTACTTTTAACAATTTTACTTGGTGCCAAAATATTTTTAAGATTGGGGGCCCTTTTATATACTATGGTCGGTTTATCTCCCCATAAATCATTAAGTATGGGATCCCTTTTGAGGATCCTCCAGTGTTTGTTCAATGCTTCATGAACCAAATAGTGATTATAATTGTATTGTGTGATAAATCTAAGAGTAGGTTTAGTAGATTTTAATTTTCTATTCTCAATATTATTAAAGAAATGTTCCCTATTTTTAGCTCTTACTCTAAGGAAACCTCTTTCGATAATTTCAGGCGGGTAATGTTTTTCTTTAAACCTTTGTTTTAAAATTAAACTTTGTTCATCATATTCAATTAGAGAGCTGCAGTTACGTCTTATTCTTTTGAATTGCCCATATGGGACGTTTTGCTTCCAGGGGAGATAGTGATTGCTTGAATAATATAAATAGCTTTTGCAATCAACTGTCTTAAAGTGTGTAGCACTATCATTTTTTCCTTTGTTATTGAAGCTCAATTTTAAGTCTAAAAATACTATTTCATGTGGATGTATGGTACTAGTGAAAGTTATTCCTTTATCATTTTTAGTCAGATGGTTAACAAATTCAAAGGCCATTTCATAAGGGCCATCCCAGATTAGAATCAAATCATCAATGAACCTGCCATAGAATACCAGGTTTGCCCCAATATATATATATATATTATTTTTTTAAACATATATATATATATATATATATATATATATATATATATACTGCATGTAAATATATATAAATGTAATTTAAAATTGATTGTTATTTATTTTCATTGTAGGAAATAAATATTACATTACAGCTGCAGATGCATTGCACAAAAGAAAAATATCTCATGGATCTAATGTTGACATACAACTTTATATGGCCAGTGTCGATGGCGACACCTAAAAGCAACGGCTCTTCTCCCCCCGCTGCCATTGACACTCCTGGAGGGTCGTCATGAGGAGGAGTCAGGGACAGATGTGGACGTCCCTGATATCCAAGGTAAATTTCAACAGTATTTTATATTAAATTACTTTTTTTTCCTACAGGTTCATTCAAGGTGCAGGTTAAAGGGACAGTCTACTCCAGAATTTTTTTTTTTTTTTAAAAGATAGATAATCTCTTTATAACCCATTCCCCAGTTTTGCATAACCAACACTGTTCTATTTATAAACATATTACCTCTGTGATTACCTTGCATCTAAGCCTTTACAGACTGCCCCTTTACCTCAGTGCTTTTGACAGACATGCAGTTTAGCCTATCAGTGCAGACTCCTAAATAACTCCATGGGAGTGAGCACAATGTTTATCTATATGACACACATGAACTAGTACTGTCTAACTGTGAAGAACTTAAAAAATGCTCTGAGCTAAGAGGCAATTTTAAACGGTTTTAGAAATCACTTTGAGGCTACCTAGGTTTAGCTTTTCAAAAATAACACCAAGGGAACAAAGAAATTTGGATTATAAAAGTACATTGGAAAGTTGATTAAAATTACATGTCCTTTCTAAATCATGAAAGTTTATTTTTGTCTAGACTGTCCCTTTAATGTAATGGATTGAATTTAAAAAAAAAAAAATATTTGTAGCAGTTTTTTTAAAAAACAATGATGTGTATAATAAAGGCCTTGTCACATATTCCTCATACTAACAATGATTTGTGTTTGTGCTTCATCTCTGACAGATGACCAAGTACGGCGTGAGGATCCTGCCCCAGCCTTTTTGCCGGCACTGCCTGATGAGATGGTGGCTGCTGTCGAATGAAGAAAACTTAATATAAGGTTTTAACAATTGTATCTTGATAATGAATTTGTATAACATATATTTTTTTGTGTCTTTTTATAGATATGGATCATGGCACACAAACCAAGCCCTTTCACGCCAATATATTTAACAAGCTTGCAGAGGGGCTGGACATTGTATCCCGGGTTGTGCGGGCCCTGCAGGAGGCTATGACAAATCTTAATTAATTGTTACTGGTTTATTTAAAAAAAAAAAAAAAAAAAAATTATAATAAATATCTATTTAATCAAAATTATGGTGTAGCTGTATTAATTTAAATATTATTTTGAAGTGGCATGAAAACAAAATATATGTGGAATGATGTATCAATAGCATGCAATGTGTTAAATTATATATATTTTTTCATATTTTTTTTAATATAATTTTACTTCATCTTTGAAATAAACTTTGATGAAGAGCATATGCAGATAAACTATATAGCTGCTGATTGATGACTGCACATAGATGCCTCATATGATTAGCTTGTACAAGTCCATTGCTATTTCTAATAAAAAAGTGAAACTGAAACTCAATTTTATCTTTCATGCTTCAGATAGAGCGTGCAATTTAAAGAAAAATGAATTTAATCCTATTATCCAAATTTCTTCATTTTATTTGTATCTTTATTTGAAAATAAAGAATGTAAGTTTCTAAGCAGGCCCATTTTTGAAGAACAACCTGGGTTGAACTTGATGATTGAACAGCACCAATAAACAAGTGCTGTCCAGGGTGGTTAAACGGAATTTGTCAGGCTCCATAGTTTAGATGCCTTATTTTTCAAAGAAAGATAACATTAGAACATATAAAAATTGATAATAGGATTAATTTTGAAAGTTGATTTCAATTGAATGTTCTATCTGAATCCTGAAAGTTAATAATTGTGCTTAGTGTCCCTTTAATAAAAGTTCAAGGGTTGTAATCTTGATTGAGATGTTCTTCTATGATATTGCTGTCCCTTTAATTTAGGAATTTTTTTATATAAAAAAAAGTAAAAATATTAATAATAATAAATATATATTTATATATATATTTTTACATAGATATATACATAAATACATCTTTTATTAGCACAGCAGGTATGATACTTTGTTGCAATCAAAGTTCCGTTGTTATTTGAAACCAAAGACAAGTGCAGCTTGACAGGGAATAGCGGTAAACAGTGGTCCGGGTATCTTTACTCAGGCACTTATATATGACCGGGACAGCCTCCTCAGACGTCAGATCTTGGTAATGCCTGTTAAGTATTCCTCCGGAACCTTTCAGGCTCACTTATGAAGTCGGGATTGATGCTTCCGACATCGTATATTTTTCACTTCCACTACACAAAGTCGTGTCACCTTGCTCATAGGGACCTCGGCTGTAGCGGGTAAAGGGTAGTAGTCTCCGTTCAATTCATCCAAACTTCAATAGACTGTTTGTAGGTGTCTGTCGATGCGCGTTTTGCCCCACAATGCTGAACGAAAGCAAGGGCCTTGTCAGGACTACTTAACACCTGTGTCTCCAGACGTTTATTGGTTTCCAGACAAAGAGGTGTGTTTATCTTGATACTTTTTCATTGTTTATTGGTCGTAAGTGACAAACCTCTAAGCAGATAACCATATGTCAGGAGGATTAACCCAAAAATGAAACATATTCTATTCTTTCATTTAAGCCATGTGGAGTCACTGTATTTAGTGTGTATGCCCATCTAGCTTCTTTATTTAATAGGCATTTATTTTCGTCTCCACCCCTTCCATTTGTTATCCCTCTATCAATTGCTATAAATTTTAGGGATATAGTGCTGCTTCTATGTACCTCCCTAAAATGACGTGCTACACTCTTATCCCTTTCATAGAGGATGTCATCCCTGTGCTCCTGCACTCTGTCCTTGAACATTCTTTTCATTTTTTTCCAACATAGAACAGAGGACAGGAGCACTGTAAGAGATAAACAACCCCTACTGTGTTGCAATTGGCAAAGCATCTTATATCAAATTATTTACCTGTATTTGTAGAAAAAGTTTTACATTTTAACATGTAGGGGCAATAGACACAGTGTCCTCATGGATAGTTGCCTTTAATCTGTTGGCGTTTTTTAAGCCAATTGCTCTCCACTTCTGATCTTACAAATCTGCTTCTGACTAGCTTATCTTTAAGGTTTGGCAATTTTTTAGCAGTCATTAGTGGGTTACATCCTACTTTTTCTGCAATTTTTTCATCAAGGGTAAAGATATGCCATTTCTGGGCCAATATGTGCTTTATACTTTGCCCCTGGCAATTATAGGTTGCAATAAACCTTAGGTTACTTTCAACCTTTTTCTCTTTCTTTGATTACAGGAGGTCATCCCTATTCATTTTTCTTACTATATTAAGGGTATATTTTAGCAACTTCTGAGAATACCCCCTTTCAATAAATCTTTGGCACATCTGGTCGCGGTCGGCATGATATTCAAATTTGATCTTAGAAGAGCAATTTCTTTTGAGTCTTAACAGTTGACTAAATGGAATCCCCTTTTTTAGAGGTTCTGGGTGGCCACTGGATGCTTCCAAGATACTATTTGTTGCTGTACTTTTACGGTAATTCTCTGTAGAGATTTTATTACCTTCTTTTTTTATTAAAATATCTAGAAAGGGCAGTTCTTTTGCACTTTGAGCATATGTCAGGAAGATATTTCGATTTTTGTTTTGATCAGAGACAAATTCATGAAGACAGGCCAGGGGGCCATCCCATAGCATGATCATCCACATATCTAATCCACAGGGAAACATGGGAATCAAAACCCCTGTCATATTGTTTAAATATGTCTAACTCCCATGCTCCCAAGTGGAGACATGCATATGTCGGAGCACAAACTGCTCCCATGGCTGTCCCCCTGACCTGTCTATAGATAGAATTGTCAAACTGAAATACATTATTATGTAAAATGAAATTTAACAGATCAATGATCAGATCTGTATGTCTATCACTCTCTAATCCTCTTGTTTTGAGGAATTGTTTACATGCATCAATTCCTATTGTATGGGGTATGGATGAATAGAGGCTTTCTACGTCTAGGGACACTAAGACTGTGTCTGATTTAACTGAAATACCGTCTAGCTTTCTTAGGACATCTGGTGTGTCTTTTACACAGGAGGGGAGAGAGAGGAGAAAGGGCCTGAGAAAGTAATCTACATATTAGCCAATATGTTCACTAATACTGAAATGTTTGGTCTTCCTGGGGGATTTGTAGGACTTTTGTGTATTTTTGGAATTATATAAAATGTAGGCATAACTGGGCATGTTGGAACAATGAATTGATACTCTTTTGGAGTTAATAGACCTTCCATCTTTGCAACTTGTAAAATTCTATTTAGTTTAGACTTCATTAATATCATGGGATTTCTTGAAACTTTTTCATACTGTGATTTATCATTGAGTTGTCTCTTTAACTCATTTAGATAGTACGACTCATCTAGAAGGACCAAATTACCGCCTTTATCTGCTGGCTTTCTGTTGTTACTATTTTTGAAGATTTTTTATCTTATACTAGTAGTATTCTAGTCTAGTAGGTGACTCTCCACTGCAGTGGTAGTAATATATACTAACTAGCTTAGACAAGATGCAAACGTCTTTTCAGTGTATTTTGTGATTTTGTAAATAAATTTGTTGCGATATTTGAGCCTGTGGGCATCTGTTTATTGGTCTCTGAATAGCATCTAGCCATTCACTTTATTATTGGTATAGAGAATACTCTACTATATGCTGCAATTCCCCAACTTTACACAGTATCTCATATAGCTCTACTGTGGCCCTTTTCTTTTCTAAACTGTTCTGATGCTTATCAATTTTTAGGGGGTCTGCACCAGGTCTAGAAATGGTTGAGATCCGCCTAGACTAATTAATTATAATATCTTTTTTTGCCTTAAGATAAAAATTTCCTATCCTGTTTATCAGGAAGGTCTTGGCAATCCTCTCCCAGCATTTTTCTGTATTTTAAATTTATTTAAGAGCTTTAGGGGGGATTCCCAATATGCTCTATTTCCTTTGGATTGAAGGATAAATATATTTGTTGATACACAACAGTGGTTGTGTATTTGTAGAGTTTCTCTGGTGTCTGGCTGGGTTTTGTTTAGAGACTGGTAAACATGGCCTTTACACTATCCGATGAACAATGGGAAGCAGAGTTAAAAGAATCATTAACTAATACAAATTTAGAAAGTGGAGACTTAGAAACCATTGTTTTCAATGCTTTTAAAAAATATAAGAACTGCATAGCGAAGCAAGTTAAGCTTAGAGCTGAAAATTCAAGCCTAGCTAATTATGTAGAGAATAAAATTGTCCCTAGAGGGCTAAGATTGTTTCTAGGCCCAGGCTTCAATGCCAGAGAAGAGGAGGGAGGCCTAGAATTCTTAGATGAGTGGAACCGTAAATTGTCATCTTAGACAAAATTAAAGATGATGTGGAACAAGCTTTGCAAGTAGTAAACAAGTTTGATAATGACCCTAATTTTGCAAAACTAAATGAAGAAACTAAAACACACATCTCTAGACTACAAGCAGAAATAAAAGTGAGAAAGTGCAGAAAATTGCACAGAGACCAGGAAGACTATCAAAATAAAAGAGTGTATGTCTATAAATTTGATAAGGGCTCCTTACGATTCAGGCACTGATGCCTCTGATTTAGAAACTGACACAGAGATACAGTCAAAAAACGATGGAGATTCTGGGTCACAAAACAAAGACACAGGAGGAGGGGGGGGGAGAAAGAGAAGGCGGAATGAGAGGTATGAACCCACAAGAAAGGAGATATCCTCAAATAAATCAGAGTGGGAGAGGGGAGAATTTGAGACAGGGAATGAGAAACAGGGGGAGGCCATGAAGAAGACCCTATCAGGGATACTAACCCCTAATGTTGAAAGTGAATTACAAATCATTAATCTCTGCTCATTTAGACTAAATTTGACTCATATAGAAGTTTTAAAGAAGGGACTGACATTTTGCCCATCAAATAAACTAAATAAATTTGAACTAGTAAGGGATCTTCACCTCTTTGCTAGAAAAATAGTTTTACATTACACCATGAATCAACATAAATCCGAACAAAAGAAAGATGAGGAAACCATTACTGTTCTAAAATCCCTTCTTGATGAAAATGAAGATAGGGAGAAATTTGTAAAAGCTGATAATGTCTTTAAAACAAATTTAAAACCAAAATCAACATATATGCCATCACTAGCACAGGTTCCTACAGTTTCAATGATTGTTAAAGCAGTTGAAAAAGAAATAGAAAAACTGCCTGATGACTGGATATGGTCTGATAACTTAAGTTTTAAAGAAAGACGAGCATTAAATTAATTGAGTACAGCAAAGGGGGTGATTTTCAAGCCAGCAGATAAAGGCGGTAATTTGGTCCTTCTAGATGAGTCGTACTATCTAAATGAGGTAAAGAGACAACTCAATGATAAATCACAGTATGAAAAACTTTCAAGAAATCCCATGATATTAATGAAGTCTAAACTAAATAGAATCTTACAAGATGCAAAGATGGAAGGTCTATTAACTCCAAAAGAGTATCAATTCCTTGTTCCAACATGCCCAGTTATGCCTACATTTTATATAATTTCAAAAATACACAAAAGTCCTACAAATCCCCCAGGAAGACCAATCGTTTAGGGGATTGGTAGTATTAGTGAACATATTGGCCAATATGTAGATTACTTTCTCAGGCCCTTTCTCCTCTCTCCCCCCTCCTATGTAAAAGACACACCAGATCTCCTAAGAAAGCTAGACGGTATTTCAGTTAAATCAGACACAGTCTTAGTGTCCCTAGTTGTAGAAAGCCTCTATTCATCCATACCCCATACAATAGGAATTGATGCACGTAAACAATTCCTCAAAACAAGAGGATTAGAGAGTGATAGACATACAGATCTGATCATTGATCTGTTAAATTTCATTCTACATAATAATGTATTTCAGTTTGAGAATTCTATCTATAGACAGGTCAGAGGGGCAGCCATGGGAGCAGTTTGTGTTCCGACATATGCATGTCTCCACTTGGGAGCATGGGAGTTAGACATATTTGAACAATATGACAGGGTTTTTGATTCCCATGTTTGTGGATTAGGTATGTGGATGATATGCTCATGCTATGGGATGGCCCCCTGGCCTGTCTTCATGAATTTGTCTCTGATCTAAGCACAAATAATCAAAATATCTTCCTAACATATGCTCAAAGTGCAAAAGAACTGCCCTTTCTAGATATTCTAATAAAAAAAGAAGGTAATAAAATCTCTACAGAGAATTACCATAAAAGTACAGCAACGAATAGTATCTTGGAAGCATTCAATGGCCACCCAGAACCTCTAAAAAAGGGGATTCCATTTAGTCAACTGTTAAGACTCAAAGGTGAAATTTTGACACTTCTTGAGAGTCCTTAGATAAATATATATCTTATTTCTAAACGTTCAACAATGACTAACAATTTCATCATAAAATGTTGCTTTACCTATGATCTTGACCCTCTGCTTAATCTAGTGTTAAATAAATAGGCGGTGTTTACCTAACGTTGCACACAGGTTCAGTGTATTAGCGGCAGGTTTAAATACAAATGTATTATGTTTTAAACTCCTGACATATGGTTATCTGCTTAGAGTTTTGTCACTTACGACCAATAAACAATGAAAAAGTATCAAGATAAACACACCTCTTTGTCTGGAAACCAATAAAAGTCTGGAGATACAGGTGTTAGGTAATGCTCAGCATTGTGGGGCAAAACGCACGTTGACAGACACCTACAAACAGTCTATTGAAATTCGGATGAATTGAACGGAGGCTACTACCCTTTACCCGCTACAGCCGAGGTCCCTATGAGCAAGGTGACACGACTTTGTGTAGTGGAAGTGAAAAGTATACAATGTCGGAAGCATCAATCCCGACTTCATCAGTGAGCCTCATTGGTAATACCCGAACTTGTGACTGAAAGTTCTTTACATCTAGACTGTTCTGATGCATATATATATATATATATATATATATATATATATGCACAATCTTAAAAAAATTCTAATAATTGACTGTCCACTTTGCACCAAATATGTCGTTACTTGCTATATTGCCAATTAATTCCTGCTCAGAAAAAAAAAAATTCCACTATGTACAATAATGTGCTAGAGAAATGTGCTTATTCATGGACAGTGATGAAGGTATAAATAAAGTTTGGAAAAACCCGAATAGACGCGAGATCGATGACTGTTAGTTAACAACAGTCCGATGCTCATCACGCCGTACTTGACGCGCGTGTTTTTGACATTTTTTTTAAATAAATATGGAGATTGTATTGATATCCGCGGCAGTGATGTTTGCCGATGTTTGGCGAGCGTATTGATGCCCGCGAATGCAACATACTTGACGCTTTCATAAATATACCCCTTAGGGATTAATGGTGTAGTGGGAAGTTTGCTATGTGCGGATGGGGTGGTTTAGGGGTTAATAGTGTAGCGGAGCAGTTTGCAATGCAGCTGAGTGGCATTTTAGGGGTTAATAGTGTAACGGGGCAGTTTGCAATGTGGGTGTGTGGTAATTTAGAGGTTAATAGTGTAGTGGAGTACTTTTTACGGTGGGTTATGTGGCAGTTTAGGGGTTAGGGTAGGCGGCTTATTGCGATGCAGGTTAGTGCATGCGTAATGGTGTTAGTTTTTTTGTCTACTTTTCACGCTCCATTGAATTCTATGGGAATATATATTAACACAGTAGCGATCTTGTAACTTTGGCTTTTTGCACGAGTCAGGTTAGTGCACAAATGAACATTTTTTACTTTCAACTTGTAAAATGTGCGGTATTCAACGTGAGCAGAAAGCCGAAATGGAGCGCAGTTAGCGCGTGAGTGGGATCGATAAATATTGCTCCTTTTGTAATCTAGCCCATTATCAGTCTATTGCTTGAGCAATAAAAATAACATTCAACTTGTAATAGGAGAAGTGGTATTGATTGTGCTTGAGTGATTTTATGCTCAATGGTGTGCATATTTTTGCTCTCCACTTGTAATCTAACACTTTATGGGGAATGGAATTTTGAGTTTACTTTCCCTTCAATTAAAGGAATAGTCTAGTCAAAATTGAACTTTCATAATTCAGATAGAGCAAGCAATTTTAAGCAACTTTCTAATTTACTCCTATTATCAATTATTCTTTGTTTCTCTTGGTATCTTTATTTGAAAAAGCAAGAATGTAAGCTTAGGAGCCGGGCAATTTTTGGTTAAGCGCATGGTTAGCGCTTTCTGATTTGGTGTCAAAATGTTGCCACCAATCAGTAAGCTCTACCCAGGTGCTGAACCAAAAATGGACCGGCTCCTAAGCTTAAATTCAGCTAAAGATACCAAGAGAACGAAAAAAAAAATATAATAGGAGTAAATTTAAAAGTTGCTTAAAATTGCATGCTCTATCTGAATCATGAAAGCTTAATTTTGACTAAACTCACCGGAAACAGTAGTTAAGAAGCAGCGGTCTTAAGACCACTGCTCCTTAACTGGTCCGCTGCCTCTGAGTCTGCGGACATCAATCCGCCCGATCCTCTACGATCGGGGTGATTGACACCCCCGTTAGCGGCCGATTGGCCGTGAATCTGCAGGGGGGCAGCATTGCACAGTCAGTTCACCAGAACTGTTTGCGCAATGTTAAATGCGGACAGTGTATGCTGTCGGCATTCAGCAATGTCGGGCGGACATGATCGCTACAGCGTATCATGTCCGTCCAACAGATGGTAAATCAGCCCCTATTCCTTTAATTTCATTTTAACGCATAATTTTCCATGTGAATGTCTTAATATTGTATTATCTTGTAATATACAAATAGTATCACATTTTTACATAGTTAAAAAAAATACAATATTGTTCTTAACCTTATGACAAAATTATCAACAGATGTCTTTGTTTACATAGCAATGCAGACAATACCAATTTCATTGTACTGTTTTAACAGATGTAAAGATTTAATTTGCCAATTTGCCTTAAAAAATTGAATGAATTGATTTGTTCTATTTAAGAAAAAAAAAATGTCTGTGTAAGTAGAATACATTTATTTGATTGAACTATATTGTATAGTAGGAGTAGTATTGCTGAACTAATGCAGAACACATCACGCACGTACCATAAAAATTGAGAAATGCATAGTATATTTGAAAAGCAATTATTTCTATCTGCAATTATTGTATGTTGAGGCAGCATCATTGTAACACTTTGAAAAACTTTTCCTATTTAAACTTTGAAATGTCATGAACACTCATGTTAATAATGAACTAAGAGAGGCGCTGTGACATGGTCTGTTGGAAGTAGATGATGTTTCTATAACAACAATCTCATGCTACTAATAGAAATGAGATATAAGATTTATTTCCTTTTTTGCTTAGATAGTAATAGTATTGATTGCTGCATTTGTCCTGGGGAAAAGCAAGATTACTGCATGTAGTAGGTGATAACTTTCAGTGAACAAAGAAAAATAATCCTCTCCAAATACAGACTTTTCAAAACCCCATTGCTTTTTCTCCTTAATCTTTTGTAAATCTTCTAAATCTTCTGAACGAAGTACATAAAGTAATTAATGTATAGTTAATTTTGAAATGACAAGCAATAAAACATAGAAAATGTTTATATACAGAATGTAATATCCATTACAAAAAAAGAGCTAAGAGATTAAGTATAATAGTATAGTATTGAAAAAACTAATTTTAATAGATCCAAAATATAATATTCTACTTTTAAAAATAAGGTAATTATACCACATAGTTGCGTTTTTGTGTTAGTCTGGAAGTGAACCTGAGTACTTAGGTAGGATATACTTCAGGACACAATAGCAGTGTGTTAGTGGTTGATAAAGGATGATACCAATCAGAGAAAAATAGACAGCCAAGCCAATTCATATACTGGGCTCAGCAAGTAGTGGGTTTAAATATTTCCAAAAAATTCTTGTGGTGCCTAATTGAAGAGTCACTGCTCAGCATTGTATCAGATCATAGTACAAAAAGTCCTCAGCACCATAAGGAAATTATCCTTTTATTGTGGCCTTAATCATGCATATAATTTATACCTTACAGCTTTAATGTATAAGTAAAAGTGATCGTGTACCTTTAACAACTCTCTGGCCTAGATTTGGAGTTCGGCGGTAAAAGGCTCCGCGGGCTTTTTTCTGGCCGCACCATAAAATTAACTCTGGTATCGAGAGTTCAAACAAATGCTGCGTTAGGCTCCAAAAAAGGAGCGTAGAGCATTTTTACCGCAAAAGCAACTCTCGATACCAGAGTTGCTTACGGACGCGGCCGGCCTCAAAAACGTGCTCGTGCACGATTCCCCCATAGGAAACAATGGGGCTGTTTGAGCTGAAAAAAAACCTAACACCTGCAAAAAAGCAGCGTTCAGCTCCTAACGCAGCCCCATTGTTTGCTATGGGGAAACACTTCCTACGTCTGCACCTAACACTCTAACATGTACCCCGAGTCTAAACACCCCTAGCCTTACACTTATTAACCCCTAATCTGCCGCCCCCGCTATCGCTGACCCCTGCATATTTTTTTAAACCCCTAATCTGCCGCTCTGTAAACCGCCGCCACCTACGTTATCCCTATGTACCCCTAATCTGCTACCCCTAACACCGCCGACCCCTATATTATATTTATTAACCCCTAACCTGCCCCCCACAACGTCGCCGACACCTGCCTACACTTATTAACCCCTAATCTGCCGAGCGGACCTGAGCGCTACTATAATAAAGTTATTAACCCCTAATCCGCCTCACTAACCCTATCATAAATAGTATTAACCCCTAATCTGCCCTCCCTAACATCGCCGACACCTAACTTCAATTATTAACCCCTAATCTTCCGATCGGAGCTCACCGCTATTCTAATAAATGGATTAACCCCTAAAGCTAAGTCTAACCCTGTGAGGATACAGTTTTGTTTTTAATAATATTATCAGAAAGTATTTGTAATTTACCAGATAAAGGTTTTGTATGAATACACAATCTCCTTAATACCATTACTTAGGTATAAGGTTCCTGTGTGTATTCAGTTTTAATGGTGGATTTAGTATTTAATGTCACAACTATGATTCTCTGTAGTTGTGACTGACTCATATGATTTATTTATAGACAGAGATAATTTGTATTTTGAGATATGAATGTAATAAATGAGCTTCTCAGAAAGTAGGTTCAGATATGGAGATTCGATATAAGTAATAAGTTTGATATGACATATAATAGAAATTGAGCAGTGATGGCTGACGATTTCCAAACATATAAACATAGGAATTTCAGTAATGCATTACCCTTTATAAAGTTGTCCTAGCATGCTTATATACCTTATCGATGGTGCACATACCTTGAATAAGAGAAATAAGTAACAGTTACAGCGTGTCTTACTTGGATATGGTGATTAGTTCAATGTCTAAGGAGACAGGAGAGCAGCGTCTGATGCCTGCAGCGTGTGAGCAACTCCGGCGTGCTGCGCAGTGAACACTGAGAGTCGGAGGTGACGTCAGCAATAGTCTGAGCGTCCGATTGAAAACTGGTAACGAAGAGAGATGCAGCTTGACACAGGTGCAAAAGTAAAGTGAAATTGAATTCCCATTCAACTTAGTATATCAAGTTATAGCGTAAAGTTAAAGCCATCAATAATATAGGCAAAAATAGTGAGCAAAGTTTTAGAAAGTGAGAGGTTGAAATTATCCTCCAATATTAAGGATTGCGCAAGGCTAATTATTCTTTAAGATATAAAGAGACAAGATGCTGTCTCAGAACACTCTTTAATAATCAAGCAATGTCTTATGGTTAAAGTGTGTTTAAATAGTCAAACTGAGGGGAGGAGAACTTGACTTAAAGGTACAGTGAAATGGTTGATGCTGACAGATCCCCCCATTCAAGAGGGCCTCCCAGCAGTCCGAGGGCCCGGCTTAAAGGGAAAGCGAACATGAAAGTCCTTCAGCAAATCAGGTGCATTTAAATCACGGAGAGGGACCCAGGAATTTTCATCATCCCCATAGTCCTTCCAATGTACCAAGTATTCAAGGGTTCTTCTACGATACCTAGAATCCAAAATCCCATCTACTTCATAATCTAGTGGATCAGGTATAGGGAGAATGGAAAGATCAGAGGATGGAGGTGTTGTTCCCAGATAGGGTTTCACCAAGGACACATGGAACGAGGGATGTATTCTCATTGTGGCCGGTAATTTCAAAGTCACCGCATTGTCATTTATTACCCTGAGTATAGGGAAAGGTCCTATAAATTGATCAGCAAGTTTTTTACTGGGTACAGGTAACCTGATATTTTTAGTTGATAACCATACCATATTTCGGGGTTTATATACCGGAGATGGTATCCTCTTTTTATCATAGTATTTCTTCTGAGCTTCTTTGGCAGAGGCCAAATGATCTTGTAGTGTGTCCATAACTTCTTTCAATGAATCAGTGTAGTTGGACACTGATGGAGAATGGGAAGAAGTTATAGTATTTGGATATGTTCGAGGATGAAATCCATAAGTTGCATAAAAGGGAGAGACTTTTGTGGAAGTATTGTTTGAATTATTATAGGCAAATTCCGCGCTTGGTAACCATTCCAACCAGTCATCCTGTTGAGATGAAATAAAACATCTCAAATACTGTTCAAGTGTCTGATTCAATCGTTCTGTTTGACCATTTGATTGGGGATGGAAAGCTGTCGTAAGTCTGAGTGTAATTTGTAAAGCTTTACATAAATATCTCCAAAATTTGGAAGTAAACTGACTTCCTCGATCAGTTACAATTGAAGCAGGTAAACCATGTAATTTGACTACATGGCTATGGAAATATTTGGCAGTGGTAGAAGCAGTTGGTATTCGTTTTAATGGGATGAAATGGGCCATCTTGGTTAAATGGTCCACTACAACCATTATGGTATTATGTCCATTTGAAATTGGTAAATCTACAATAAAATCAATTCCAATCATATCCCAAGGTTTCAAAGGTATTGGTAAAGGTGTTAAGAGACCATAGGGCTTATGATGTTCTTTCTTTTTCTTTGCACAAACGTCACAATTTATCACATAGGAATGAATGGTAGTTTTCATCTGGGGCCACCAGTATTCCCTACTAATTAGTTCAGCGGTTTTTTCAATACCAGGATGTCCGGCTAAAGGGGAATCATGGTGTTGGTGGATAATCTGGTTCCTTAAAGTTGGTGGAACATAGATCAACCCATCCTTCATATATAATCCAGATTCAGTGTCTGGTGTACAAATAGGTGGAATTTGAGTATCCACATTTTGTGCTTGATAAATATCAGATGTCTCTAGTATTGTTGCTGCAATGATTTTAGTTGGTGGAATTATATATGTATTAGTTTGAGAATCCTCAGTTGTCTCAAAAGAACGTGACAAGGCATCTGCTTTTTCATTTTTTGTTCCTGGAATATATGTTAGTTGGAAATTAAACCTGTCCAAGAAAAGGGCCCATCTTACCTGTCTTGATGACAGGGTTTTATTTTTCTTCAAATATTGAAGATTTTTATGATCTGTAAAAACTTGAAAAGGAATTACAGTCCCCTCCAAGAGATGACGCCAATGTTCCATTGCGGATTTCATGGCTAATAATTCCTTATTGCCTATAGAATAATTAGTCTCTGCTGTAGTTAACCGTCGTGAGTAATAAGCGATAGGATATAGTTGATTGTCATGTATATCTGGTTGCATTAATATTGCACCAATCCCAACATTTGAGGCATCCACCTCCAAGGTGTAAGGCAGATCTGGATCAGGGAGTCTCAAAATTGGTGCTGTAGTGAATTGTTGTTTTAAATTGTGAAAAGCACATTCAGCATTGGAATCCCAAACAAATCTTTGTTTTCCTGTCAATCTTGTTAGTGGCTGTACAATGGTAGAATAGTTATTGATAAACTTCCTATAGAAGTTTGAGAAACCTAGAAATCTTTGTAAGGATTTCAGGTTTGTAGGAGTTTGCCAATTTATTATGGCTGTTACCTTTTCTTGGTCCATTTGTATGCCATTGGGAGAAATTATATATCCCAAAAATTTAATAGTGTCTTTATGGAACTGACATTTTTCCATTTTGGCGTATAATTGATGTTCACGAAGTGTTGAGAGAACCCATCTTACATGTTTTCTGTGGTCCTCTATAGATTTTGAATATATGAGGATATCATCTAGGTAAACAATTACGCACACATCCATAAGTTCTTTAAAGATCTCATTTATAAAGAACTGGAATGTGGCAGGGGCGTTTGTCAAACCAAAAGGCATAACATTATATTGGAATAGGCCATATCTTGTTTTGAATGCTGTCTTCCACTCATCACCGGATTTCATACGTATTAGATTGTATGCACCTTTTAAATCTAACTTGGTGAAGATGTTTGCACCTGTTAGTCGTTCAATTATTTCCGGGATGAGTGGTAACGGATATTGTAACAAAAAAGATTGAAGATGCAACTGGTGATGAAGATGGGGTTATAAAACCCTTTCTTAGGTTCTCATCTAGATATTCTCTTAGATGAATTAATTCTTTTTGTGAAAGGGGAAAGATTTTCCCTGATGGTATCTCTATCCCTGGTTTTGTGTCAATTGGGCAATCAAAATGCCTATGAGGTGGGAGAGTTTCAGCATTCTTAAGATTAAAAACATCATTGAAATCATGATATTCTTGAGGTAATGTGGAACTTATATGTGCGATATTGACATATGGGTAACATGTTTTTTGACAGTATTGTGATGTGAAAGTGATTTTATTTTGTGACCAATCTATGGCTTGATTATTCTGTGAGGATACAGTTTTGTTTTTAATAATATTATCAGAAAGTATTTGTAATTTACCAGATAAAGGTTTTGTATGAATACACAATCTCCTTAATACCATTACTTAGGTATAAGGTTCCTGTGTGTATTCAGTTTTAATGGTGGATTTAGTATTTAATGTCACAACTATGATTCTCTGTAGTTGTGACTGACTCATATGATTTATTTATAGACAGAGATAATTTGTATTTTGAGATATGAATGTAATAAATGAGCTTCTCAGAAAGTAGGTTCAGATATGGAGATTCGATATAAGTAATAAGTTTGATATGACATATAATAGAAATTGAGCAGTGATGGCTGACGATTTCCAAACATATAAACATAGGAATTTCAGTAATGCATTACCCTTTATAAAGTTGTCCTAGCATGCTTATATACCTTATCGATGGTGCACATACCTTGAATAAGAGAAATAAGTAACAGTTACAGCGTGTCTTACTTGGATATGGTGATTAGTTCAATGTCTAAGGAGACAGGAGAGCAGCGTCTGATGCCTGCAGCGTGTGAGCATCTCCGGCGTGCTGCGCAGTGAACACTGAGAGTCGGAGGTGACGTCAGCAATAGTCTGAGCGTCCGATTGAAAACTGGTAACGAAGAGAGATGCAGCTTGACACAGGTGCAAAAGTAAAGTGAAATTGAATTCCCATTCAACTTAGTATATCAAGTTATAGCGTAAAGTTAAAGCCATCAATAATATAGGCAAAAATAGTGAGCAAAGTTTTAGAAAGTGAGAGGTTGAAATTATCCTCCAATATTAAGGATTGCTCAAGGCTAATTATTCTTTAAGATATAAAGAGACAAGATGCTGTCTCAGAACACTCTTTAATAATCAAGCAATGTCTTATGGTTAAAGTGTGTTTAAATAGTCAAACTGAGGGGAGGAGAACTTGACTTAAAGGTACAGTGAAATGGTTGATGCTGACAAACCCTAACACTAACACCCCCCTAAGTTAAATATAATATTTATCTAACGAAATAAATTAACTCTTATTAAATAACTTATTCCTATTTAAAGCTAAATACTTACCTGTAAAATAAATCCTAATATAGCTACAATATAAATTATAATTATATTATAGCTATTTTAGGATTAATATTTATTTTACAGGCAACTTTGTAATTATTTTAACCAGGTACAATAGCTATTAAATAGTTAAGAACTATTTAATAGCTAAAATAGTTAAAATAATTACAAAATTACCTGTAAAATAAATCCTAACCTAAGTTATAATTAAACCTAACACTACCCTATCAATAAAATAATTAAATAAACTACCTACAATTACCTACAATTAACCTAACACTACACTATCAATAAATTAATTAAACACAATTCCTACAAATAAATACAATTAAATAAACTAGCTAAAGTACAAAAAATAAAAAAGAACTAAGTTACAGAAAATAAAAAAATATTTACAAACATAAGAAAAATATTACAACAATTTTAAACTAATTACACCTACTCTAAGCCCCCTAATAAAATAACAAAGCCCCCCAAAATAAAAAATTCCCTACCCTATTCTAAATTAAAAAAGTTACAAGCTCTTTTACCTTACCAGCCCTGAACAGGGCCCTTTGCGGGGCATGCCCCAAGAATTTCAGCTCTTTTGCCTGTAAAAAAAAACATACAATACCCCCCCCCAACATTACAACCCACCACCCACATACCCCTAATCTAACCCAAACCCCCCTTAAATAAACCTAACACTAAGCCCCTGAAGATCTTCCTACCTTGTCTTCACCATCCAGGTATCACCGATCCGTCCTGGCTCCAAGATCTTCATCCAACCCAAGCGGGGGTTGGCGATCCATAATCCGGTCCAGAAGAGGCTCCAAAGTCTTCCTCCTATCCGGCAAGAAGAGGACATCCGGACCGGCAAACATCTTCTCCAAGCGGCATCTTCGATCTTCTTCCATCCGGAGCGAAGCGGCAGGATCCTGAAGACCTCCAGCGCGGAACATCCATCCGGACCGACGACTGAACGACGAATGACTGTTCCTTTAAGGGACGTCATCCAAGATGGCGTCCCTCGAATTCCGATTGGCTGATAGGATTCTATCAGCCAATCGGAATTAAGGTAGGAATTTTCTGATTGGCTGATGGAATCAGCCAATCAGAATCAAGTTCAATCCGATTGGCTGATCCAATCAGCCAATCAGATTGAGCTCGCATTCTATTGGCTGTTCCGATCAGCCAATAGAATGCGAGCTCAATCTGATTGGCTGATTGGATCGGCCAATCGGATTGAACTAGATTCTGATTGGCTGATTCCATCAGCCAATCAGAAAATTCCTACCTTAATTCCGATTGGCTGATAGAATCCTATCAGCCAATCGGAATTCGAGGGACGCCATCTTGGATGACGTCCCTTAAAGGAACAGTCATTCGTCGTTCAGTCGTCGGTCCGGATGGATGTTCTGCGCTGGAGGTCTTCAGGATCCTGCCGCTTCGCTCCGGATGGAAGAAGATCGAAGATGCCGCTTGGAGAAGATGTTTGCCGGTCCGGATGTCCTCTTCTTGCCGGATAGGAGGAAGACTTTGGAGCCTCTTCTGGACCGGATTATGGATCGCCAACCCCCGCTTGGGTTGGATGAAGATCTTGGAGCCAGGACGGATGGGTGATACCTGGATGGTGAAGACAAGGTAGGAAGATCTTCAGGGGCTTAGTGTTAGGTTTATTTAAGGGGGGTTTGGGTTAGATTAGGGGTATGTGGGTGGTGGGTTGTAATGTTGGGGGGGGGGTATTGTATGTTTTTTTTTACAGGCAAAAGAGCTGAAATTCTTGGGGCATGCCCCGCAAAGGGCCCTGTTCAGGGCTGGTAAGGTAAAAGAGCTTGTAACTTTTTTAATTTAGAATAGGGTAGGGAATTTTTTATTTTGGGGGGCTTTGTTGTTTTATTAGGGGGCTTAGAGTAGGTGTAATTAGTTTAAAATTGTTGTAATATTTTTCTTATGTTTGTAAATATTTTTTTATTTTCTGTAACTTAGTTCTTTTTTATTTTTTGTACTTTAGCTAGTTTATTTAATTGTATTTATTTGTAGGAATTGTGTTTAATTAATTTATTGATAGTGTAGTGTTAGGTTAATTGTAGGTAATTGTAGGTAGTTTATTTAATTATTTTATTGATAGGGTAGTGTTAGGTTTAATTATAACTTAGGTTAGGATTTATTTTACAGGTAAATTTGTTATTATTTTAACTAGGTAACTATTAAATAGTTCTTAACTATTTAATAGCTATTTTACCTGGTTAAAATAAATACAAAGTTGCCTGTAAAATAAATATTAATCCTAAAATAGCTATAATATCATTATAATTTATGTTGTAGCTATATTATGATTTATTTTACAGGTAAGTATTTAGCTTTAAATAGGAATAATTTATTTAATAAGAGTTAATTTATTTCGTTAGATGTAAATTATATTTAAGTTAGGGGGGTGTTAGTGTTAGGGTTAGACTTAGCTTTAGGGGTTAATACATTTATTAGAATAGCGGTGAGCTCCGGTCGGCAGATTAGGGGTTAATAATTGAAGTTAGGTGTTGGCGATGTTAGGGAGGGCAGATTAGGGGTTAATACTATTTATGATAGGGTTAGTGAGGCGGGTTAGGGGTTAATAACTTTATTATAGTAGCGCTCAGGTCCGCTCGGCAGATTAGGGGTTAATAAGTGTAGGCAGGTGTCGGCGACGTTGAGGGGGGCAGATTAGGGGTTAATAAATATAATATAGGGGTCGGCGATGTTAGGGCAGCAGATTAGGGGTACATAGGGATAACGTAGGTGGCGGCGATTTGCGGTCGGAAGATTAGGGGTTAATTATTTTAAGTAGCTGGCGGCGACGTTGTGGGGGGCAAGTTAGGGGTTAATAAATGTAATACAGGGGTCGGCGGGGTTAGGGGCAGCAGATTAGGGGTACATAAGTATAACGTAGGTGGCGGTCGGCAGATTAGGGGTTAAAAATTTTAATCGAGTGGCGGCGGTGTGGGGGGACCTCGGTTTAGGGGTACATAGGTAGTTTATGGGTGTTAGTGTACTTAAGGGTACAGTAGTTAAGAGCTTTATGAACCGGCGTTAGCCCAGAAAGCTCTTAACTCCTGCTATTTTCAGGCGGCTGGAATCTTGTCGTTAGAGCTCTAACGCTCACTTCAGAAACGACTCTAAATACCGGCGTTAGAAAGATCCCATTGAAAATATAGGCTACGCAAATGGCGTAGGGGGATCTGCGGTATGGAAAAGTCGCGGCTGAAAAGTGAGCGTTAGACCCTTTAATCACTGACTCCAAATACCAGCGGGCGGCCAAAACCAGCGTTAGGAGCCTCTAACGCTGGTTTTGACGGCTACCGCCGAACTCCAAATCTAGGCCTCTGTTTCCACCTAGTGGCCTTTCATTATATGTGTAATATATACAAATACTGAAAAATCTATTTTCCTATTTAGCCCTTTAGGGAACAAACTATCCAAATTATATTTCCAGTGAACTTCCTTTTGTTTTAGAATGAGTTCACTGTTTCCACCACCCCTTAATTTGCCAACATGATCTATAATCTGCCATTTCAATTGGCTTACATTGTGGCCCACTGTAACAAAGTGACTGGAGACAGGGGCCTCTTCATTCTTACATCTGATGTTTGACATATGCTGATTGATCCTTTCCTGTGCTTTCCTTGTCATCGGCTCTATATAAATTAAGAAGCACGGGCATTTAATCAGATCAATTATATAAGATGTTTCACAAGTATAGTACCCTTTCATTTTAAATTTGAGTCTGTTGAAATGACTTGGTTTCTTTATTAAAATTCTTGAGTATATCCCAATGCCTCCTTACAATCTTAATTATCTCATTGGTAAATTAATTAAGCTGTGAGTTGAACACCAATTTTTCAATTTTTCACCTTGCTGACTTTACTAACATTTTCTCAACATTAAACTTTTTGATTTTCTGCTTAATGAGTGATTTAGGGTATCACCTTTCTATAAATCCCTGCCCCATCTCTTCCAATATCTCTACGCAAAGAATCTTTTCATCTAGGGGGAATCAAAACTCTCATAAGACAATAATGCATTCCTGTCTGTAGCTTTCCTGTACAAGTCAAAATTCAACCTATTGTTTTCTTTGTATACTCTTGTGTCAAGAAATTCTACAGCCTGCTCAGTAAGTGTGAATTCAATACCCTCCACTGCAGCACTGAAGGTCCCAACAAATTGTTCTAAGGACTCCATGTCACCCCACCATATGCCAAAGATATCATCAACAAATCACCTCCAGGTGGTACCATATTCCTCAAACAGCTCATTCTTGTAAACATATAGCTTTTCAAACCAGTTCATGAAAAGATTGGAATATGATGGGGCAACATTGGAGACCATAGCTGTCCCCCTGGCCTGACCATACCATGTATCCTGATAGAGGAAATAATTCCAATAGAGGACACATCTTAAAAGTTCCTGCACTAAAATAACTTGATCAATAGTATATCATCCACTACATAACAATGTTTTCAAAATTCCCCATATGCCATTTATTAATGTTTAATGGAAGTAAAAATATTTATTTACCTTATTTGGAGAAGACAATCTGGGCTTTAGTCTGCAGAGAACATGGCTAGCCACAGTCATAATGTAGTATAAGGTGCTTTGCTTTGCAGTTGTTATCAGTTAAGCCAGTTAGGGAAATATAACTGGCAGGGTTAGCCTTGAGAAGTCGGCGGTTGCATTTTAAGTTCTTAGAATTAGAAATTCCTGATTTTAGAGCTAAATTAAATAAACAGGGGGAAACTTTTTTGACGCAGCGCAAACATGGAGTAAACATATTTCTAATTAATCTAAACTTATTCAAATAGTAGTATGATTATTATTGTTAATACTAATTACTATAATAACACTACTACTACTAATATTTATAATAATTTGTATAAAAAATATCTGTTTAATATATTTAAATGGGATCCACTGACCCATGGATACATTAAATCGTCTATGTATCTATTGTGAAAGGTGCATACCCTAAAACAATTTGATTTGATCTTTTGTATATTTTAAGATCTCACCAACATGGAAACCTATATATTGCCTGGGCCAGATTACAAGTGGGCCGCATGCTAACTGCACTCAAATTAAACTTAACGCTGGATTTTGGATATCGTGACCGGGTAAACTTCTCCCCATGGACTTCATTGGAGTACACTACTGTTATAAAAAAAAACTAATACTTAGCGCTTGTGCGTTAAAATGACCCACTGTGCTTTAACCAATGGCAGTTATGCATATTTTACATTTCAATGTTCTTCACATTGAAAATGTTCTTTTTATTTTTAAATACATATACTGTATATTTACATATACATATATATATTTAGAAATACAAAGAACATTTTATTTGAAGTCAAGATCATTGAAATGTAAAATATTTACAGAAAAAAAACACAGTAAAACATATTTAAAAAACATATTTAAAAATATTAAAATGTAATGAAAATGTTTTTTCATTTTTAAATGTATTTGAGTGGAAAGGGCTCCGAAGTGTGTGTGTATACATATTAAAAACACATTGTTAATGTTGTAAATGACCATTGTAGCTGGAAATGGTTGGTTTTAATTGAATATCTACATTGGCATACCTAGGCCCATTATCAGCAATCAGCTGTCCTGTGTTCTAATAGTACATTGTGTTTGCTAAGTTTATCATATAAAAAGGCTAAATGATCATTAGAAAACCCTTTTGCAATGATGTTAGCACAGATGAAAACTGGTCTTCATTAAACTAGTGGAGTATCTGGAACATCAGCAATTGTGGTTTAGATTACAGACTCAAGATGGCCAGAAACATAGAACTTTCTTCTGAAACTCATTGGTCTATTGTTCTGAAAAATGTAGGCTATTCCATGTGAGAAATTGCAGAGAAACTGAAGATCTTGTACAACGCTGTGTACTACTCCCTTCATAGAACAGGGCAAACTGTCTCTAACCAGAAAAGAAAGTGGAGTGGGAGGCCCCAGTGCACAATTGAGCAAGGGAACACTTACATTAGAGTGTCTAGTTTGAGAAACAAATGCCTCACAGGTCCTCAACTGGCAGCTTTATGAAATAGTTCCTGAAAAACACCAATCTCAACATCATCAGTAAAGAGGCGACTCTGGGATGGTGGTCTTCCAGGCAGAATTGCAAAGAAAAAGCCATATTTCAGTCTGGCCAATAAAAAGAATAGATTAAGATGGACAAAAGAACCCAGACAAAAAATTGTTATGGACAGACAAATCTAAGTTTATTGTGTAGGGATCACAAAGAAGAACAGTTGTGAGACACAGACCAAATTAAATGATGCTGGAGGAGTGCTTGACTCCATCTGTCAAGAAAGGTGGCAGCAATGTGATGGTTTGGGGCGCTTGGTGGTGATTAAGTGGGAGATTCATACAGGGTAAAAACAATATTGAAGAAGGAAGGATATCACTTCATTTTGCAAGCCATACCATACCCTGTGGACAGCGCTACAACAGACAATGATACATCTGTCTTTAATGGAGTGGTTTGCATCTCATATGTATACATCTGTATATATGCATGCATATAAATATATACACATATAAACACAGAAACACACGTGTATATACACATACAGTCTAAACACATACTGTATGTATACATATATAAATATATATATATATATAAATACACACGCATACCCATATTTAGACACACACACACATATATATATATATAAATATATATATATATATATTGTATATATAAAAGCTATGAAAAAACAAATCCAACCTCCTGGGTCAGCCCACCTGGGTGCAGCATTGGTATCAGTAGTTGAAGCAAAATATGATGCACCTCACAGGATTTCACAAAAAGGTGTCAAATTTATTGGGATGACGTTTCAGATCAAAATTAGCTCTTTCATCAGATAAAAGAGTGAAAATAATATACCAACCCACAGCACAATATATAGTGTAACAAATAAGTGTATAGGACACAAACATATCTCCTTTCCCTTTCAAAAAAGGGCCAAATGTTACAGTGGAACGCAATCAATGCGTTCCAGTGAACCGGAAGTGTCTCTTCTGACGTCACTTTTCGGTTTCGTCGTTATCTATTAATAACGTTTATACGTTTTATAAAAGTTTCATAACCTTCTTAATATTACACCTGTACCCTTGTGCACACAATGATAAGTGACATATAACAAACATGTGGGTATTAAGAATAAGTCTAATATGTAGCCCTTAAGCTCTTTCAAACACGGTTCCCATGGTAACCAAGTAACATAAACTCTCCTGCTATTGCATATAAACTAGTATATACAAATTGTGATATTTCTTATTGTGATAAAACACCCTAAGTTGTTAAACAGCATAAGTATAAAAAAACATAAGTGTAATAAAGCCACTCAATCCAGGCTACTAAATTACACACCCCTCACAAAATATTCATACCTAGTGACACAACTAAAGAGACAGGCATGTTAGATCATTTTTTGTAGAAATATTGCCTCATACTAGCAATGCAATAAAATCATAATAAGACAATCATAATAAAGATTAAAAAAAACATAAAAACAACAAAGATGGATATTAGACTCTGCATATTTAAGTATTCCAGTAAAAAAATGGTTCTACATATAGACTTAGAACCTCTCTCTTATTGACTCTTATAAGTATGGTTTTAGTCACTCAGTCCAGCATGAATAGCAAGCCATCCCACTACAGTCCTGGGTCATTAATCTGTAGTGGATCCTTAGTGTATACCTCCCAGATTCCAACCTCTGTGGCTATCTCTGGTAAAGAGAGTGACCAATATTACAGTAGGATATGTGAGCCATCAAGGTGCCCTGCTAGCTGATCACCTCAGCCAAAGCAGTGCCTCCCCCTGTCATGTTATGTGTGATGGCAGCCTCACCAGAGATCGCCAGTACACCCATGGCAGTTAGCTCCACCCCAATCTTATCACACCCCTGGTTTGTAACAGATTATGTCAGTCACTTGAAATCTGGTACTGAATTTAATCCTCCCGGGACAATAGTTCCCAGATGGTAAATCCACTTTGCTACTATAATCAATAGGAGTTTGTCCTGGTTGGAATGTGGTCAATCAAGGTATATCTTATGGATGACACAGAGTGGCTATTTTCGGCACAATTACATGCTACTGGTTGGTCGGAGTAGCCCTTCTCCATTGCTTGTCTTATGGCTAGCCTATGATTGGCCATTTGTTCCCTGAGTGTGCCCTTCGTCTTGCCCACATAAAATTTCGAGCATAGGCAGACCAACAGATAAACCACATGTGTGGCGGTGTATGTTATTGAGTGTTGAATGGTATATACTTTATTTGTGTCAGGGTGATGAAATCTCTTGGTAGCTATCAGCCCTCTACAAGTTATATAACCTAAATAAAGCCATAGAACAAGCTATTATTCTATTGTTCGTTCCCAGCTTGAGCGCTTCTCTCTTTTTATTTATGCAAGTTATATAACCTGTGCACTTATAGTTGCCCTTCAAATGAATCCTTGTCTGATCTTGGTAACACTGTTTTGGATCCATGTTGACTAGCAGATCTCGGAGGTTCCTGACCCTTCTGAGGCCCACCATTGGTGTATACTGTTCAGTAAATCTGATTTTAGGATCCAAAACCAGTATAGGCCAGTGTTTCCTGAGAATGTTGCCAGTACTGGCTGTCCCTGGGTCAAATGTTTGTGGCCATAATCATCCTCTTGGCATTCTTGTCTTCCCTCTGTTTATTATCAACTGCTCTTGAGTATATGTTTGGACAGTGTCCAATATTGGATCAATGATCATTGTTTATATCCCCCAAGGCGAACTTATCACCCATTCTTTTAACTGAGAGACCACTACTGCATGATTAGTATTATTAAGGATTGTTCTGACCATCTAGGATTTTGCATTCCCTCTCAACAAGGCGGGTAGATGACAACTATCTGCCCGCAACAGTGAGTTGCGGTCTGTGGGTTTTTTTTAAAAAGTGTAGTGTATATCTTATTCCCATCCCTAAAAATATTAAGGTCAAGAAAATTGATGCTCTCATTGTCATGTAAAATCTTAAACCGTACAGTTGTGACCGTGTGGTTGAGGTTTTCAAACCACATCTGAAGACTATACAGGTCACCTCGCCAGATGAGAAAAATGTCATCTATGTATCTACGGTAAAATACCAGAGATAACATCTCCCCCACCCAAATAAATCTGTCCTCGAAAATCAGTCATAAAAATATTGGCATAGGCTGGGGCCATATTCAACCCCATTGCCGTTCCTGCCATCTGTAGGTAAAAATCACTTTCCAAACGCAACTAATTCTGGTAGAGACAGAAATCAATAAGTGATAGCAAGTATTCAACTGGAGGGCCCTCATATTGTGCATCCAACAAGAGATGATTTTTGACAGCCAACAGTTCCACATCATGAGGAATGATGGTGTAGAGACTGTTGATAACAAGAATATCATCATCCTGAATCCTTACATCACTTAGTAATCTGATCAAATGATTAGTGTCAAGTAAAATTTAACGAATTTGTTTCACTATGGGTTGGAGGAGGAAGTCAATATATCATGCCACAGGCTGTGAAATTGAATCCACAGCAGACACGATGGGACACCCCAGGGGTTTGTCCATGGGTGGTTATATATCTTTGGGATAGTATAAAGTACAGGGATCATAGGCTATTGTGTAGTGCAATAGTTACGGATTTGTTCTGGTATGAATCCTTGTTCATATCCAAAGGACAACAATGAATCCAGTTTTTAATTAAAAGGCACCATTGGATCAAATGTTAGTTTTTTATATGTGCCACAATCAGCAAGTTTCTGCAATATGTCCTCCCTGTAGTCCTTATAGTCCAACAGGACAATGGCCCCGCCTTATCGGCAGGCCTAATCACTATGGAAGTATCCATTTGCAGCATCTTAATGTCTCCACGTTAGTCTACTGTCAAATTTTGTTTCCATTTGGAATGTTGTGCATCATGTTCTAGATCTTGGGTAATAAGTGTAGTGTATGTCTTTATACTGTGGCTACAATTGATTGGTTCAAAAGAAATAGATTTTTTAAAAGTACTTGGAATGGCTTGTGTGTTATCCTCTACAATTGTGGTGTCTTGAAAAAAATCCTTAATCTTAAGGTTTCTATGGAATCTATAGATATCCAACTTCTGGTCCAATTCGGTAAGTTTGTTGCCTGGTACAAATGTGAGGCCCTTATTTATTAAGGATTTCTCAGGGGTAGTAAGGGAATGTGAGCTTAGGTTGATAACAATGTAATTTATCAACCCCTGTGTGGGGGTCTGTGTCGTGTACCCTGCCATCCAAATGTGGGGACTTGCGTGCCTTCCCCCCCTGGACCTGGTGGTTACCCCTAAAAAATGCCCACATCCCTGTTGTCCTCTGTACATCTGTGCCTGTATGTTATGTTGAGTGCCCGGTGTTGTGGCAGTCATATGTGTCCTCGTATCTTTGTCCCTCTCTATATCAGACGAGTCAGCACCACTTGTATCAACAGTATCAAATCTAATTCGTCTAGGGCACTGCCTTCTTTTAGCTGTATTATCCTATGTTACATTAAGCCATTTGTATACTCGTCCCTGTGTATGAGTCACTTTCTAACATGTTCTAAGTTCCTGTTCTTAAATCTAACAGGTTGTTTGTATATTTATCGAATTTGTTGATTCAGCTTGTTCAGCCAGTTCTTCTGTGTATCACTGGTCAGAATAGTGTTTTTTGTTTCCTCAAAAGGGCTATTATATCAATTCTAACCTTCGTCAGTGAAGCAGTTACTTCCTCAACAACTAATAAAACCAGATCAAGGGAGCACTTATTAAGTATAAAAAAACCACTTTTTTCTGAATCCGGATTGTCTCTCCCCAATAGTGGGCATATGTTTTACCCTAAAAACCTCTTGGGATCTGACTCAACTGATGATACTCATATAAATAGCTGTCATGCAAAGCAAGATCTATCTCACGTATCTTAAGCTTTAATAAGGCATAGTAAATGATAATAGGGGTCTCACCAGTCCCCAGATGCTGAAAGGGTGGCAAACAGTATCCATGCCGCATCTTCCATGGTATATGAAACTGTGCCCATCTGTGCTTGTTGGGCCTGTGTGATAGGTCCCTCTGTTTCCATTCCATCCAAAGGAATTGGGTGTGTAGATACACTGACTTGATCAATGTTTGATAGCTATAAAAGAAGACAACAGTTCCTTATAACAGGTATTGCGTTACATGTCCCACTTGTGTTGATGCCTCAATTGTACTGATGCCACAACTGGAAAAAAGAGTCCCTTATAACAGGTATTCAAAATAAATGTCCCAATTCTCTTGGTAACAGGGTGATCCCCCATCCTCCTCTGATTACTGCATAATGAAAGCAAACAACGCTGATGGTACTGCAAATGTAATGCTAATCTAAAGGCAAAATTTAGTGCTTGTCTTATGGCTAGCCTATGATTGGCCATTCGTTCCCATGAGTGTGCCGTTCGTCCTTGCCCACGTAAATTTCGAGCATGGGCAACCAGCAGATAGACCACATGCGTGGTGGTTGCATGTTATTGATGTTGGATGGTATATACTTTATTCGTGTGGGGGTGATGAAATCTCTTGGTATCTATCGGCCCACTACAAGTTATACAACCTGTGCACTTATAGCTGCTCTTCACATTAACCCTTGTCTGATCCTGGTAACACTGTTTTGGATCTGTCTTGACTAGCAGATCTGAAGCCCACCATTGGTGTATACTGTTCAGTAAATCTGAGTTAAGGATCCAAAACCAGTATAGGCCAGTGTTTCCTGAGAATTTTGCCAGTAAGTCAAATATGTAGCTAAAGGGCTACATATGTGACTTATTTATAATACCCACATGTTTGTTATGTAACTTATCATTGTGTGCACAAGGGTACAGTGTAATATTAAGAAGGTTATGAAACTTGTATAAACGTTATTAATAGATAACGACGAAACCGGAAGTGACGTCAGAAGATACTTCCGGTTCACTGGAACGCATTGATGCGTTCCACTGTAATATTTGGCACTTTTTGAAAGGGAAGGGAGGTATGTTTGTGTCCTATACACTTATTTGTTACACTATATATATTGTGCTTTGGTTGTATATTTTGCACTCTTTGATCTGATGAAAGATCTAATTTTGATCTGAAACGTCATCCAATAAATTTGACACCTTTTTGTGAAAATCCTGTGAGTGCATAATTTTTTGCTTCAACTATATATATAAATATATGAATATATATATTATATATATATATACTGTATATTTATATATATCTATGTGTATATATATATATATATATATATATATATATATATATATTACACACACACACACACACACACATATTATAGCCCTTTCCAGTCAAATACCACATACTTTAGATCTTTGAACCCTTATAAAAAAATATTAATATTTATATTAAATATTTTTTTTTATCAGAAAGTGTATATATGAGTGCAATACTTTATTTTAATGTATTTATGTTTTGCTTTGTGGATCTTTTTTGTTTAACCCTTGCACATTACTCTAGGTCTAAAGATGCGTTAATCCGTTGGGCGCAAATTTTGTTTGTGCTAAAGCTCAGCCGTTTAAAATGTGCACTAGTTAACGCAGTTGCGATATGCTTATTGCGACCTGCACTAACTTTAGCGCAACACTTGTAATCTAGCCCATACAACAACATGCCAAAAGAATATACTGACCTACTAAATCTTAACCTAAAAAAAAGAATAAAGAAAGGGGAAGGGTAGAGACTTTGTGATCCTGCTTAGAGCTTAATAGTTCCTCTATTCTATATATTTTTTATATTTGTTTATTCATTAGTTCTTTCACATAGGCTGTGCATGAGCAGCTATTGTTTTCTTTATACAAAGCCTGAGAGAGCTATGAAAGTGACAGTGTTTACCCCCAAAAAATATTAACTCCATAGTTGCCAGAGAAGCCGAAATCACTCAAATTTACATGGCAATCAATAGGTGGAGTGGGAGACATGATACCCAAATGTTGAAGAACTTGAAAGTGATGCAGCGTAGCTGTAAAAAGTTGACTAGAAAATATCACCTGAACATCTCTATGTAAAAAAGGATATTTTATCTCAACGTGATCTAAGTATTCACATCCCACTGTAAAAATACTTGAAAGGGATAGTAAACCCACATTTTTCTTTCATGATTCAGATAGAGCATGGCATTTTAAGCAACCTTCTAATTTACTCCTATTATCAAATGTTCTTCGATCTCTTGGTATCTTTATTAGTAAAGCAGGAGTGTAAACTTAGGAGCCGGACAATTTTTGGTTCAGAACCCCTAAATGTAGCCACCAATAAGCAAGCACTATCCAGGGTGCTGAACCTAAAATGGACCGGCTCCTAAGCTTTACATTCCTGCTTTTCAAAAAATGATAGCAAGAGAACAATGAACATTTAATAATAGGAGTAAATTAGAAAGTTGCTTAAATTAAATGTTCTATCTGAATCATGAAAGAAAAAATTTGGGTTTACTATCCCTTTAAGCCAATCAGGATACTAGTCACAGGACTTGCAAAGGAGTGTGCATCTCACGTGTACACAGTCATGCTATTTTCCTATCCAGTTTAAGAAATCTTACTTTGAAATATCACGCGGTTTCAGTGAAATCTCATGAGATCACAGCAAAGCAAAGCATAACCTCAGCACTGCTGATGCTGATTGGCTATTAGTTTTGTTTTTTCAACTTGAAGCTGGACAGCAGCTGAAGTATTACTATTCACAGGGCACTTACTCTGTTGAGCTGAAGACATTTTGAGGTAAAATATCTCCCCTTTCCTTTTTACACAGAGATGTTCAGTTGATATTTTCATGTCAGCTTTTTGGTTGTGCTGGGTATGGGGTATGTGGGTGGTGGGTTGTAATGTTGGGGGGTGGTATTGTGTTTTTTTTACAGGGAAAAGAGCTGATTACTTTGGGGCATGCCCCGCAAAAAGCCCTTTTAAGGGCTGGTAATAGAGCTGTTAACGTTTGTAATTTATATTAGGGTTGGGAAAATTTTTTATTTTGGGGGGCTTTGTTATTTTATTAGGGGTCTTAGAATAGGTGTAATTAGCTTAAAATTCTTATACACTTTTTTTATTTTTTGTAATTTAGTGTTTTTTTTTTTGTATTTTAGTTTAGTGTATTTAATTGTATTTTAGTTTAGATATTTGTAGTTTATTTAATTTATTGATAGTGTAGGTGTATTTGTAACTTAGGTTAGGATTTATTTTACAGGTAAATTGGTAATTATTTTAACAAGGTTGCTATTAAATAGTTATTAACTATTTAATAGCTATTGTACCTAGTTAAAATAAATACCAAGTTACCTGTAAAATAAATATAAACCCTAAAATAGCTACAATGTAATTATTAATTACATTGTAGCTATCTTAGGGTTTATTTTATAGGTAAGTATTTGGGTTTAAATAGGAATATTTTAATTAATAATATTAATTAGATTTATTTTAATAAGAATTTAGTTAGGGGTGTTAGAGTTAGATAGGGTTATTATAATTAATATATATATAATATAATAACTATATTAACTATATTAACCCTAATATAATTAGGGTTAATATAGTTAATATATATAATATAATAACTATATTAACCCTAATATAATTAGGGTTAATATAGGTGGCGGCGGTGTAGGGGGATTAGATTAGGGGGTAATACATTTATTATAGGTGGCGGCGGTATAGGGGGATTTAGATTATAGGCAAAAGAGTTGATTACTTTGTGACAATGCCCCACCAAAAGCCCTTTTAAGGGCTGGTAAAAGAGCTGATTACTTTCGGGAAAAGCCCCGCAAAAAGCCCTTTTCAGGGCTATTTGTAGGGTTAGACTAAGGTTAAGTGGTAGGGATAGTTTAGTATTTTAGGGGTTAATTAATTTAATATAGGTGGCGGCGGTATAGTGGGATTAGATTAGGGGTTAATCATTTTAATATAGCTGGCGGCGGGGTAGGAGCTCACATTAGGGGGTAGTTAATGTAGGTGGCGGTGGTGTAAGGGGCTCACATTAGGGGATAGTTAATGTAGGTGGCGGCGGTGTAGGGGCTCACATTAGGGGGTTATACATTTAATGTAGGTGGCGGCGGGGTCCGGGAGCGGCAGTTTAGGGGTTAAATACTTTATTAGGGATTGCGGCGGGGGATCGCGGTTGACAGGTAGATAGACATTGTGCATGCGTTAGGTGTTAGGTTTTATTTAGCAGTTCGCGGTTGACAGGTAGATAGACATTGCGCATGCGTTAGGTGTTAGAATTTATTTTGCAGGTAGTTTAGGGAGTTACGGTGCTCCAATACACAGCGTAAGGCTTACTACGCCTGCAATTTGTGGCGAGGTGAAAATGGAGTAGGATTTCTCCATTTTCGCCACGTAAGTCCTTACGCTGTATATTGGATACCAAACTGCGCTGGTTTGGTATACCTGTCTATGGGCCAAAAAACTGCGGCCGAAGGCAGAAATATACGAGCGTAACTTCTAGGTTACGCCGTATATGTGATACCAAACCAGCGCAAAATTTGGCAGCGTCGGCTTTTGCGGGCGACGCTGCATATCAGATCGAGGCCCAGACGTGCACTAGTTACTTACCTAGATATGTTTTTCAAGAAAAAATATTGTGAAAACAAAGTAAATTTGATAATCAAAGTAAATTGGAATTTGTTTTTAATGCATGCCCTATCGGAATCATTCATTTTTTGGGGGGGATTTCATGTCCCTTTAATAGGTACTAAATTGACATCCTGACTGTTAATATCACCTTTTGTTGCAAGTAAGACCTTTTGTGTAGACGAACAATGTTATTTTGTTATATTTATTTTTGCTATAAATATGATTTTCTAAATATCAGAATTGCTCTGGCACATGTTTGAGTTTTGGCATCATATACATTTGGCCCTAAACTAATATTTTTAGTGCATTGCATCCCAAGCAGTTAATCATTTAAAATGCCCATAGTTAACAGAAACTAAGAAGTTTTGAAATGTACACAGAGTGCTGGGCTGGAAATACAAATCTTATAATATGGTTAAATGATTAATATGAATACAGAAATCTATATTTGAAAGCATGTAACCTGAGAAACCTAGTGTATATGAATTTTAACAGATGCTTATTTTATTCTCAACTCCCTCTTCCGGTATCTTTATTAACTGGGTCTTATGTAACATACAGAATCTGCTTTCTGAAGTCTGCATTGCATTTAAGGTACATTTTACAGCCAGCAGTTTACCAAAGCACAGACAAAAATCAATTTTAATTAGTATTTTTGGCTTTAATGAAAAGTGATTACAGAATTGGCATTTTAGCTAATACTGTTGAGATTTATTGCAGGGTAATGCTAATTAATTTTTTTTTGGATTGCTATAGAGCATGAATAACTGCTTTGAAATGGCAGATCTGCTGATACCAGAACTATATCAGCACTTCAAATCTTCCTAACAAAAGGGTGCTTAATGGGCTGCAGGTATATTTTACATTACTTCTCATAAACTACTCATTATCTCTTCTTTATAAAATATATTAACAAGTGAAATGCAGAGCATTTTATAATTATGGTAAGATATCATGATAGATTTCAATTTCAGCAAATGAAAGATATCTATCATATTCTGCTGAATAAGGATCTAGATAGAAATAGAGTGATTTGTGGTATTATACTTTGATATAAATTGTTTAGAATATACTGTTAAGGTGTTTAAAGATACATTCACACCTATAACCAGTGGTGTATTTAGGTTTTGCGCTGCCCTAGGCTCCCCTCCAAGGTTTTAGGCCTTTTTTGGCCAAAATATTTTTGGTGAGTGTGTAACATGACTTTTTTTTTCATGTTCAGAGAAGGGCCAGAAAGCTAATAAGGGGAATGAAGAATTTAAGCTATGAGGAGAGGTTAGCTAAACTGGGGCTGTTTTCTCTATTAAAAAGGCGTTTGAGAGGTGACATGATTACTTCATATAAATATATTCAAGGCCCATATACAGAGATGGCTGAAGCTCTGTTTATTCCAAGAAAATGGTTTGTGACAAGAGGTCACAATTTAAGGCTGGAGGAAAGGAGATTTAATCTCCTACAACGGAAACATTTTTTCACTGTAAGAGCAATAAAGTTGAGGAACTTATTACAAAAGGAGGTAGTGAATGCCAATACCTTAGATACTGTACATTTAAAAATGGTTTGGATACATTTCTGGCTAGAAACATAATTCTTGGGTATGATTGCTTGTGTCAAATAGGTCACATTTTAATGGGATTAATTTAAGCTCAACTGGAGCTTTTTTGTAAGTATTTTAGATTTGTATAGGTTAAACTCGATGGACTTCAGTCTTTTTTTCAACCTCTTCTACTATGACATATCCAAAGTAAATGTACATGCTCAAGTGTGCATGTGTGTATATGGTGCGTGTGTGTGTGTGTGTGTGTGTAGTGTGAGTGATTGAAGTGCAGTGTGCGTGTGTAGTGCAGTGAGTGTGTAGTGAGACTCAAAAATGTCTGCCCCCCCCAATATCTGCTGCCCTAGGCAAGTGCCTTTTTTGCCTAGGCCAGAAATACGCCTCTGCCTATAACCCACACAATTCCCAATTATGCAATATGTTTGATGTCCAAAAGTAGTACTAAAAAAGAGTAATATGAAAGCTACAGGCCAGAAGTTGTCTCCAAGAAGACAGTTAGATAGCAAAGGTACCAGGAGTAAACCATTAGCAGAGACTAGGACAATAGCAAAGGGTCAAGGAACCAGAAGACAACAAGAAGCACAGGACCGGAAGTAAGGACACAACTGGTTAGGATAACTGGCAGGAGGAGGCCTCAGGGTAACTGGGAATAAGTTGATCTGATGTAGGACAATCGATCGGAATTACCAAGCACCAACTGAGAGGAATTGAGAAGCTTTATAGACTCAGGAATGGTGCTACCTTGACATGGCATACCCGGATATGTTTCAGGATTAGTGCACCAAAAGAAGGTATACAAGTTCCAATGTATGCGCCCATGATCACTCCATGTTGGCCAACTGATAGCGCACCTCTTAGCTAACCCCAGCCATCCATGCTACTCTGTATCACAGGTTAGTGATGCTGACAACAATCTCATATTTATTATCTGGTTTTAATACAGTAGTTTGCTGTTCCATTCTTTTTATTAATGAGCAAGCCCTTTTGCTCAGGCTTTTACAGTACACAGAACTCCAAAAAATTGTGTTTTGAAAAACTGAGATTTACAGTGTCTAAAGCCTCTTGTCACCATCTTCTAACAGTAATAGATATTCTGCAATAAAAGCTTGCACTTTTTAACAGTCCAGACGGACACATTATATGGAATTCCGAGCCGGAAATTTCTCGCTTGTTAAATCTGGCCCAGTAGCTCTATAATAAGAGAAAAAAAGAGAATAAAAAGAGAAGCCGATAAACATAGCTATTGCATGTCTCTATAGAACTAGCCCTGAATTCACCTCTTCAAGTTATACATTTTTATACATCACCTATACAATTTTTCATCAAATCCAAGTTACCCAAATGTTTAATTTTATAGTTCTTTATTTACATAACAGGCCCTGCTCTCGTGCGAAAGTGAGCGCATGCAGGGCCAACCTTAGCATTTGCGGGGCCCTGTGCAAGATACATTTGTTGGGCTCCTCAGCCCAGTGCCCTTATTCCCCTCACCTTTATGCCCTGACTCTTGTCTGGCCCACCCCTGTGCCAACATTCAGTGATACCTATATAAAGAATAACACAAAATATTAGACCTCCTGATACCATACACACTTCTCATAAACTAAATACAAAATATACTTTGCACCATCTCCTAACCCCACTGCTGACATGGCGGGGGACCCCAAAGAATGTGGCCCTGGGCAGGTGCCCCTCTCGTCCTGCCCAAAGAGCAAGCCTGGCAGCATTTCACACACATTTTCTTGTGCAATAATAACTGTGGGCAGCATATGAACAGTGAATAGATTGTACATTTGTACAGATAGTTAGGTTTCTCTCTATTAAGTACCCAGAGGCAGCTGCCTGCTATGTGCAGTTAGAAATCTTTTCCTGCTGATGGGTGAAAAACACATATAAAGATGGAAGAAAGAATTTACAACGTTTAAAGAATTATTGCATATATTTTTAATACTATCTACATAACTCATAAGCTTACTGAAACTTCCCTTTCTTGCCTCTAGAATAGTTGGAATGGAAATTCACATAATTTACCTAAAACAAAAAAAGAAAAAATCCTTTTTTTTGCTCACATTTATTCTTGGCCGAATAAATCCTAATCTTGACCTTTTTCAATTTCCTTTTGGCTCATAGCTGAAAGCTTACTGTTTAAAAGCATTAACTTAAATAATGATAAGCTTACAGCAAGCTGCTGCATTATGTTGTTATAGTAATATCTAGGCTTTTCACAGTTTCAGAAGAAACATTTGTACAAATGAAGGTACATTTCCTAAGAAAACAGGTGCAGAATTAAATTATTTTTAAATCATCACAAAAATAGCTAAGCATAAATAAAACTAACATTTGTAAATCAAATTTTCATTTCATTGTTATTTAGCATTTAGAAATGATTGATTTAAACAAAAAAAAGAGTCTAATATATATATATATACAGTATATACACACACACACATCCCTTTATATTAAATATTCATGGTCAAGACTGAGCATACAGTTTAAAGAGACTTTTCAGTTTGCTTCCATTATCAAATTTACTTAATTTGCTTGGTATACTTTGTTGAAAACCCTACCTAGGTAGGCTCAGGAGCAGCAGTGCTCTGATAGGAGCTAGCTGGTGATTGGAGGCTACTCACGTATGCCACTTATTATTGTTTCTCCAGATTTGTTTAACTAGGTCCCAGAAATATAGTGAATAGTTCTTCAGTCATGGAAGAGGGGCATACAAGTCTGGGCCTGAGGCAGATGTTGGTTGAAGAAGATTCTATTATTAGGAAGGTTGAAAGGGTAATTTGTCATGAAGACCCCCTTAAATAGAACAATTTGCTGGCTCGGTTAGGCCTATTGTGAATCGTATTGATAGATTGTTAGAGGGATCTGTGTCTGATCCTGCAGTCATGGTGCATATTGGCACGAATGAAGTAATCAGTGGGAGATGGAGTGTCCTAAAAAATGACTTCAGGGAGTTAGGTAGCAAGCATAAAGCAAGGACCTCCAAGGTAATATTTTCAGAAATATTGCTAGTGCCATATGTTTACCCAGTAAGGCAGAAGGAGCTAAGGTCAGTTAATTCCTGGTTAAAAACATGGTGTAAAAATGAGGAGTTTGATATTTTAGAGCACTGGGCTGACTTTTCCCTTGGGTACAATTTGTACAGTAAGGATGGATTGCACCAAAATGATATGTGTGTGGGGAGAGGATGGAAGCACTCTTAGAGAATCTTTTAAACTGGACAAGGGGGGGGGGGGAGGGTCAGTCCAAGTATAATAGAATAGACAGATCTGTCTGTGAATATGTCACACCTAGAATATCTCAAGGAAGAGATGACTGGAGGGTACACTAAGGAAATGTCACATTAGAAAGTTTGGAGGAAAGTGCACCAAGAAGCAGCAGAAAGCACATTAAATTTATGACAGCAAATACAAGAAGCATGGTGGGGTGGGTAAAATGGGAATCTGGAGCTTTTAGTTGCAGAAGAGGACTATGATATTATCAGTAAAACTGGAACCTGGTGGGATGATTAACATGACTGGGCAGTTAACGTAGAGGGTTATACTTTATTTAGGAGGGACAGAAGTAATAAAAGAGAAATTTATATGTATATTAAACCTGACCTTAAACCTACAATACGGGAACATATTTATGATGATACAGGTGGATAATGTAGAGGGCCCTGTGGGTTGAAAAAAAGAGTGGGGAAACAATATCAATAGGAACATTCTACAAGCCCCCTCCCCCCAAAATTAGTGACATGGAGTAGACTCAACTACTAATAAAAATAGGAAAGACTGCTAATAATACCAGTACTGTAATTATGGGAGATTTTAACTACCCTGATATAAACTGGGCCAATAAAACTAGTAATATAGCTAAGGGAGATAGATTTTTAAATGTTCTCAGGGATACATTCTTGTCACAAGTAAAAGAGAAGCCAACTAGGAATAAAGCTATATTGGATTTAGTGCTATCAAACAATACAGATATAATATTAAACAAAGAAGTCAAAGATCATTTGGGTAACAGTGATCATAACATGGTCACATTTGAAATAATTTTCCATAAGCAGTGTCATAAGGGTTCAACTAAGACTTTCAAAAAGCAAAATTCAATAATTTAAGGAAATCGTTAAATAACATCAATTTGGACAAAGTATTGTTTAATAAAAATACAGAGGATAAATGGTTAACATTTAAAACTTTGTTAAATAAATATACATATCAATACATACCACATGGTTATAAAAGTAAAATAAATAAATCCAAGCCAATGTGGCTAAATAAAAATGTGTTAAGATAAATTAGGAAAAAACCTAGGGCATTTAAATTATTTAAAGAAAATAATACAGACTCAACATAGCAAATATATAAGGAATGTAAAAAAGCATGCAAAAACAGCGTGCAAAAAGCAATCAAATTAGCCAACATTCAGTTAGATTACAAGTTTTGCGTTGCGGCTTGTAACGCTGAAAATATGGCATTTTCAGCGTTAAAACAGCACCGCAGCTATTACAAGTGTTGTCGGTATAGGTGTACCGCACACCTTTTAGCCTGTACCGCAACGTCAGTCCCGCACACATAAAAATTACGTTTTTTCATCGGATTCCCATAGCGCCGGTATTACGAGTTTTGCGGTGAGGCTAAAAAGTGAGCGTTACAGCCTAAAATGACAAGATCCGTAACGCCATCTAAAGTCAGTAGTTATGAGTTTCACGCTACAAAGCTGTAACATAAAACTCATAACTAAACTGCTACAAAGTACACTAACACCCATAAACTACCTATTAACCCCTAAACCGAGGCCCTCCCGCATCGCAAACACTATAATAAATGTATTAACCCCTAATCTGCCACTCCCGGCATCGCTGCCACTAAAAAAATGTATTAACCCCTATTCCGCCGCTCCCCGACATTGTCGCCACTATAATAAACTTATTAACCCCTAAACTGCCGCCCTCCCACATCGCAAACACTATTTAAATATTATTAACCCCTAATCTGCCATCTGCCCACACCGCCGCTATAATAAACCACAACAAAATAAACTAATTTAAACTAGTAACCCCTAAACCTAACAACCCCATAACTTTATATTAAAATTAAAATTTCTCTATCTTAAATTAAAGTAAAACTTACCTGTCAAATTATAAAAAAAAATTTAAACTAACAATTAAACTATTATAATTATTAAACTAAAATTAAACTAACTACCAATTAAATAAAACTAAACTACCTGTAAAAAAATCCTAACACTACTCTAAAAATTACAAAAAGTATCTAATTTCAAAAATTAAAAACTAAATTACAAAAAAAACAAACACTAAATTACGAAAAATTATCAAAAATTATCAAAATAAAAAATAATTACACCTAATCTAATAGCCCTATCAAAATAAAAAAGCCCACCCAAAATAAAAAAAAAACCCTAGCCTACAATAAACTACCAATGGCCCTTAAAAGCACAGTCATCACCAGAATTGTTGTTGTTTTAAAAGATTGATAATCCCTTAATTACCAATTCCCCAGTTTTGCATAACCAACACAGTTATAATTATACACATTTTACCTCTGTAATTACCTTGTATCTAAGCCTCAGCAGACTGCCCCCTTATTTCAGTTCTTTTGACAGACTTGCATTTTAGCCAATCAGAGCTGTCTCCAAGGTAAATTCACGTGCATGAGCTCAATGTTATCTATATGAAAGACATGAATTAATGCCCTCTAGTAGTGAAAAACTATCAAAATGCATTAAGATTAGCCTTAGTCTAAGAAATGAGCATATGAACCTCCTAGGTTTAGCTTTCAACTAAGAATACCAAGAGAACAAAGCAAAATTGGTGATAAAAGTAAATTGGAAAGTTGTTTAAAATTACATGCCCTATCTGAATCATGAAAGTTTTTTTTGGACTTGACTGTCCCTTTAAAAGGGCTTTTTGTGGGGCATTGCCCAAAAATATCAGCTTTTTTACCTGTAAAATAAATACAAACACCCCCCACAGTAAAATCCACCACCCAACCACCCACCCAATAAAAAAAATGTCTAAAATAACCTAAGCTAACCATTGCCCTGAAAAGGGCATTTGTATGGGCATTTCCCTTAAAAGGGCATTTAGCTCTTTTACTGCCCAGACCCTAACCTAAAAAATAAAACCCACCCAATAAACCCTTAAAAAAGCCTAACACTAACCCCCTGACGATCCACTTACAGTTTTCGAAGTCCCGCTTGAACGATCTTCATCCCGGCAAAGTCTTCATCCAGGCGGCCTCTTCAATCTTCATCCCGGCGTTGAAGTCCTGATCCAAGCGGGGAGAAGTCTTCATCTATGCGGCCTCTTCAATCTTCATCCAGGCGGCATCTTCTATCTGGATCCCCGAGGCACGGAGCAGGTCCATCCTGAATACATCTGGCACGGAGCATCTTCTTCATACGGTCTCCTCCGTACACTGAATCTTCAATACAAGGGATGCAATTCAAGATGGCGACCCTTGCATTCCTATTGGCTGAAAAATTTGAATCAGCCAATAGGAATTAGGGCTGCTAAAATCCTATTGGCTATTCAAATCAGCCAGTAGGATTTAAGCAGAATGAGAGCTGCTGTAATCCTTTTGGCTGATTTGAATAGCCAATAGGATTTTAGCAGCCCTAATGAAGATGCCGCCTGGATGAAGATTGAAGAGGCTGCATGGATGAAGACTTCTCTCCGCTTGCATCAGGACTTCAACGCCGGGATGAAGATTGAAGAGGCCGCCTGGATGAAGACTTCGCCGGGATGAAGATTGTTCAAGCGGGACTTCAAAAACTGTAAGTGGATCGTCAGGGGGTTAGTGTTAGGGTTTATTGGGTGGGTTTTATTTTTTAGGTTAGGGTCTGGGCAGTAAAAGAGCTAAATGCCCTTTTAAGGGCAATGCCCATACAAATGCCCTTTTCAGGGCAATGGGTAGCTTAGGTTTTTTAGATAGTTTTTTTTTTATTTTGTGGGTTTGGGGGGGTTTGTAATGTTAGTGGGTCTTTGTAATTTTATTTAAAAAAAAGAGCTGATATCTTTAGGGCAATGCCCTACAAAAGGCCCTTTTAGGGCCATTGTTATTTTATTCTAGATTAGGATTTTTATTTTGTGGTGGTTTTTTTATGGGTATTAGAATAGGAATAATTATTTTATTTTTGATAATTTGTTTGTTATTTTGTGTAATGTATAGTGTTAGGGGGTGTTTGTATTTTTTTTTAGCTAAAGAGCTTTTTATCTCAGGGCAATGCCCTACAAAAGGCCATTTTAAGGTCCCCCCAAAAGGCCCTTTTAAGGGCCCCTGGTAGTTTGGGGGGTGGGGGTTTGTATAGTGTTAGGGGGTGTTTGTATTTTTTTTTTAGTAAAAGAGCTGTTTATCTTGGGGCAATGTCCTACAAAAGGCCCTTTTAAGGGCCCCGCAAAAGGCCCTTTTAAGGGCCCTTGGTAGTTTATTCTAGAGTAGGGTTTTTTTTATTTTGGGGTGGGTTTATTTTTTTAAGGGTATTAGAATAGGATTCATCTTTATTTTTTTGGATAATTTCTTCTTTTTTTTTGTAATGGTAAGTTTTTTTTATTTTTGTAATGGTAGTTTTTTTAAAAAAATTTAATGTTAGGTTTTAGTGTAAGGCAGGTTAGGTTTTATTTCACAGGTACGTTTGTATTTATTTTAACTAGGTAGTTAGTAAATAGTTAATAACTATTTACTAACTAGTCTACCTAGTTAAAATAAATACAAACTTACCTGTGAAATAAAAATAAAACCTAAGCTAGCTACAATATAACTATTAGTTATATTGTAGCTAGCTTAGGTTTTATTTCACATTAAGTATTTAGTTTTAAATAAGTATTATTTAGTTAATAATTGTAAATTCAATTTAGATCTAATTTAATTATGATAAAGTAAGGAGGGGTTAGGTTTAGGGTTAGGTTTAGGGGTTAATATAGTTTAATTTAACTTGTTGTGATGTGGGGGGGCTGGCGGTTTAGGGATTAATAGGTTTATTTAGTTAATAATTAAAAATTTAATTTAGCTATATTTTTATTATATTAAAGTTAGGGGGTGTTAGGGTTACATTAGGGTTAGGGTTACGTTAGGGTTAGGTTTAGGGTTTAATATAGTTTAATTTAGCTTGTTGCGTTATGGGGGGCTGGCGGTTTAGGGAGTTAGTAAATGTAGTATAGTGGTGACGATATTGGGAGCGGCAGATTAGGGGTTATAACTGTAGGCAGGCATCAGCGATGTTGGGGGCAGCAGATTAGGGGTCTTTAGACGTAGGGTTTATATTAGGTTTAAACTGTATTTTTATTTCCCCATAGACATCAATGGGGCTGCGTTATGGAACTTTTGTTTCTGAGATCGCAGGTGTTAGTTTTTTTTTGCCGGCTCTCCCCATTGATGTCTATGGGGAAATTGTGCACAAGAACGTCTCAGCAGTGCTCTGATTGTGTGCGGTATGGAGCTCAACAGAAAGGCATATGTTTGAAAACCTGTAATAGCAGCGCTATAGAAAATTAAATAACGTAACTTTTGTTGCGTTCGTTAATTTCTCTATAGCGCTCAAAACTCGGAATCTAGCTGATTGAAAAGGAAAGATTAATTGCAAAGGAGACAAACTCTAAAAGGTTTTTTAAGTACATAAATGGCAAAAAATCTAAGAAGGACAATATAGGTACTTTAAAATATGTGAAGGGTAGGATGATTAACAGTGACAGGGAGAAGACTGAGATACTAAACCAGTTCTTTCTTCAGTATACACAAGAAAGGAACCAATGGGAGATACTTTAAAGAAACTAGAACATACAAGCCCTTACCATTAACTAGATGATATCAGGAAAAAAACGGAATAATATTAAGGTATCACGTTATTGCCATAGAAAAGCAGTATATATGAAGGCAGGGTGAGATACACACGGCTGTATCACAAGTAGGCAAATGTAAAAACCAGTTTAGAAGCAGATACAGCAGGCAAGGATTATGTAGAAAGAGAGGTTGAGGATACAACCAGGTCAAAAACAATGAAGCAGAAACAACTGTACATGAAGCACACCCTGGAACAACTCCAATCAATTGACACAAAAATGACGCTGTCCACATCATAAATAGCTTTTGAAGTTGGAAAACTTCAGTCCAATGTGATGCAAAAATAGACGCGACCAGAAGAGTAAGAAAAAATGACACAATGCCTCAAAAGAAAGACCACACCCAGTGAAATATGCAGGGATATGATAGGTTGTCTTGAATTTTTTCTTTTACTTATCCTTAAAGGGACATGGAACCAAAAAATGTTCTTTCATGATTCAGATACAGAATAAAATTGGAAATAACTTTCCAATTTACTTCTATTATCTAATTTTCTTCTTTTACTTGGTATCCTTTGTTGAAAAGGATACCTAAGTAGGCTCAGGTGCTGGGAGCTAGATGTTGATGGGTTCAGCTAGCTCCCAGTATGGCATTGTTGCACATTTAATAAAGGATTCCAGGAGATTGAAGCAGAATTGATAATATAAGTAAATTGGATTTTTTTTTAATTGTATGTTCTATCTGAATCATGAAAAAACATGTTTGGATTTCATGTCCCTTTAAGCATTCTTTTGTGTATAATGAAGTGTTCCATCAAGGATGCTTTCCCATTTTTATTAGTTTGGTCAGTAATAATTAGAAGGCTTTTATGGGATGTGGTATCCTTCACAGTGGATTTTGTTCTATGTCCAAAGGGTAGATTCTTATTAATTGATTATTGAGTTCACTAGCAACTCATAGATGTCACAAGGTGAGGGTACAAATGTCTTTGACTTATACAGTTTTCTAGTTGCAATGTTGCGATGAATGAGACAGAGAGAGAAAGAGAGCATAATAAATAACTGGATTTTTTGTGTGGTGTTAGGTATCTCTGTAAATTGTAGGTAATAATGTGTTTAGGTTATGTAAGGTAATGCAAATCATTAACTTAGGGTGACCAGGCGTCACATTTTTAATGGGATTGTTCCTTTTTTTATCACACTGTCCCTTTGTCCCCAGAATTTTTTAAGGGATGTCCCTTTTTTGATCATGACTGTTTGCTTATTTCATTTTTTATTATATATACGCTACATTCACGCTGGTATTATTTTTACATCCATTGTAGCACTATGGAATGCACTATCTACAGCTGTTATAAATTCTGTAGCTCTGGAACGACATTTCCCTGCATATTGCGTTAGTGGGAATTGTAAGTAATAATCGGCCAGATTACGAGTTTTGCGTTAGGAACTGTGCGGTGCTAGCTTGCACGTTATTGTCATCGCTCACTTACCTGCAGTGCTGGTATTACAGGTTTTTATAAACCCGGCGTTAAAAGGCAAGAAGTGAGCGTAGAGCAAAATTTTGCTCCATACCGCACTCCAATACCAGCGCTGCTTAAGTCAGCGGTGAGCTGGTCGTACGTGCTCGTGCACGATTTCCCCATAGACATCAATGGGGAGAGCCGGCTGAGAAAAAGTCTAGCACCTGCAAAAAAGCAGCGTAAAACTCAGTAACGCAGCCCCATTGATTCCTATGGGGAAACAAATTTTATGTTTACACCTAACACCCTAACATTAACCCCGAGTCTAAAAAGCCCTAATCTTGCACTTATTAACCCCTAATTTGCCGCCCCCGACATCGCGGACACCTACATTATACTTATTAACCCCTAATCTGCCGCTCCGGACACCGCCGCCACCTACATTATACTTATTAACCCCTAATCTGCTGACCCCAACATCGCCACCACCTGCATTATATTTATTAACCCCTAATCTGCTGCCCCTAACATCGCCTCAACCTACTTACATTTATTAACCTCTAATCTGCCGCCCCAACATCGCCGCCACTATATTAAATGTATTAACGCCTAAACCTAAGTCTAACCTTAACCCTAACACCCCCTAATTGAAAGATAATTAAAATAAATCTAAATAAAATTTCTATCATTAACTAAATTATTCCTATTTAAAACTAAATACTTACCTATAAAATAAACCCTAAGCTAGCTACAATATAACTAATAGTTACATTGTATATATCTTAGGTTTTATTTTTATTTTACAGGCAAGTTTGTATTTATTTTAACTAGGTAGAATCGTTATTAAATAGTTATTAACTATTTAATAACTACCTAGCTAAAATAAATACAAATTGACCTGTAAAACAAAACCTAACCTAAGTTACAATAACACCTAACACTACACTACAATTACATCAATTAACTAAATTAAATACAATTAAATAAATTAACTAAATTAAATACATATAAATAAATTAAATTAGCTAAATCACAAAAAACCCCACTAAATTACAGAAAATAAAAAACAAATTATAATATCTTTAAACTAATTACACCTAATCTAAGAGCCCTATCAAAATAAAAAAAGCTCCCCCAAAATAAAAAAAAACCCTAGCCTAAACTAAATTATCAATAGCCCTTAAAAGGGCTGTTTGCGGGGCATTGCCCCTTAGTAATCAGCTCTTTTACCTGAAAAAAAAAAATACGAACAACCCCCCCAACAGTAAAACCCACCACCCACACAACCGACCCTCCAAATAAAATACTAACTAAAAAAACCTAAGCTCCCCATTGCCCTGAAAAGGGCATTTGGATGGGCATTGCCCTTAAAAGGGCATTTAGCTCTTTTGCAAGCCCAAAGCCCTAACCTAAAAAATAAACCCACCCAATAATGAATATCTCTTTAAGTGACGTCATCCAAGATGGCGTCCCTTAGATTCCGATTGTCTGATAGAATTCTATCAGCCAATCAGAATTAAGGTAGAAAAAATCCTATTGGCTGATGCAATCAGCCAATAGGATTGAACTTCAATACTATTGGCTGATCCAATCAGCCAATAGGATTGAGCTTGCATTCTATTGGCTGATTGGAACAGCAAATATAATGCCAGCTCAATCCTATTGGCTGATTGCATCAGCCAATAGGATTTTTTCTACCTTAATTCCGATTGGCTGATAGAATTCTATCTAAGGGACACCATATTGGATGACGTCCCTTAAAGAGATATTCATTACAAAGAAGCCGTCGTTGGAAGAGGATGCTCCGCGCCGGATGTCTTGTAGATGGACCCGCTCCGCGTTGGAAGTATGAAGATAGAAGATGCCGTCTGGATGAAGACTTCTGCCCATCTCGAGGACCACATCTGCCCGTCCGGAGGACCACTTCTGCCGGCTTCGTTGAGGACATCTTGTCGCTTGGATGAAGACTTCTCCCGGTAAGTGAATCTTCAGGGGTTAGTGTTAGGCTTTTTTAAGGGTTTATTGGGTGGGTTTATTTTTTAGGTTAGGGCTTTGGGCCTGCAAAAGAGCTAAATGCCCTTTTAAGGCCAATGCTCATCCAAATGCCCTTTTCAGGGCAATGGGGAGCTTAGTTTTTTTTAGTTAGTATTTTATTTGGAGGGTTGATTGTGTGGGTGGTGGGTTTTACTGTTGGGGGGGTTGTTTGTATTTTTTTTTTACAGGTAAAAGAGTTGATTACATTGGGGCAATGCCGCGCAAAAGGCCCTTTTAAGGGCTATTGATAGTTTAGTTTAGGCTAGGGTTTTTTTTTTATTTTGGGGTGCTATTTTATTTTGATAGGGCTATTAGATTAGGTGTAATTAGTTTAAAGATCTGTAATTTGTTTTTTATTTTCTGTAAATTAGTGTTTTTTTTTGTGTGATTTAGCTAATTTAATTTATTTAATTGTATTTAATTTATTTAATTGTAGTATAGTGTAACTTAGGTTAGGTTTTATTTTACAGGTCAATTTGTATTTATTTTAGCTGGGTAGTTATTAAATAGTTAATAACTATTTAATAACTATTGTACCTTGTTAAAATAAATACAAACTTGCCTGTAAAATAAAAATAAAGCCTAAGATAGCTACAATATAACTATTAGTTATATTGTAGCTAGCTTTGGGTTTATTTTATAGGTAAGTATTTAGTTTTAAATAGGAATAATTTAGTTAATTATAGTACTTTTCTTTAGATTTATTTAAATTATATTTAAGTTAGGGGGTGTTAGGGTTAGACTTAGATTTAGGGGTTAATACATTTAATATAGTGGCTGCGACGTTGGGGACAGCAGATTAGGGGTTAATAAGTATAATGTAGGTGGCGGCGATGTTAGGGGCGGCAGATAATGGGTTAATAATATTTAACTAGTGTTTGCGAGGCAGGAGGGCGGTGGTTTAGGGGTTAATATGTTTATTATAGTGGTGGCGATGTCGGGAGCGGCAGATTAGGTATTAAACATTTTATTATAGTGTTTGCGATGCGGGAGGGCCTCGGTTTAGGGGTTAATAGGTAGTTTATGGATGTTAGTGTACTTTTTAGCACTTTAGTTATAAGTTTTATTCTACGGCGTTGTAGTGTTAAACTCATAACTACTGACTTTAGAATGCATTATGAATCTTGGAGGTAGAGGGTGTACCGCTCACTTTTTGGCCTCCCAGGACAGACTTGTAATACTGGCGCTATGAAAGTCCCATAGAAAAAAGGGTTTACGAAGTTTACGTAAGTCATTTTGCGGTAAGGCCAAAGAAGTGTGCGGTGCCCCTAAACCTGCAAGACTCGTAATAGCAGCGGTAGTGAAAAAGCAGCGTTAGGACCTGTTAACGCTGCTTTTTCAGCTTAACTCAAAACTCGTAATCTAGCCGATAGTGTTTAGTTTATGTAAGGGAATTTAAATCATTAACTTAGGGTGACCAGACGTTATATTTTTAACTGGATTGCCCTTTTTTTTAAAAAAAACACTCTCTAGGAATAACAGTTGATTATGTCTGGCATATATGGTCATTTGTATGTTTTCAGCGATGTAGCATGTAAAGTTCTTAATTAATAACAGTGATAATAGTGGCAGCTATTGTTTTAATTCAATATTTAATTAATTCTTTTAATTTTGAGTATGTTGCATTTCTTTGATGAAGTGTCCCTTTTTTATTCTTCCTCAGATCTGGTCACCCTACATTTACTGGTACCATAAATAGATTTCAAAGTTAAAGTTTCCCTCCCCAGTATCATATGACAGCCATCAGCCAATCACAGAAAACATATACTTATATACTGTACTTTTTTAATTGCATGATTTATCTGAATCATGAAACTTTAAAGGGAATGAAACCCAAAATTTTCTTTTGTGATTTAGACAGAGCATAAAAAAAAATCCAATTATATTATCAAATTTGTTTTGTTCCCCTGATATTCTTTGTTGAAGAGATACCTAAATAAGAAACAGTGTAGCCATCTAGTGTTCTAGAAACAGGACGGCTCCTAAATTTAATCCCAAGATTTTCAACCAAAGATTTCAAGAGAACAAAGGACATTTAATAATAGAAGTAATTTAGAAAGTTGTTTAAAATCACATGCTCTATCTGAATCATGGAATAAACATTTGTGATTCATATGATTTTAATTTTGATTTAGTGGCCCTTTAACTTCTGCATTTATTTGCATTATTTTTTTTACCTATTCCTTGTATTTTGAGACAACCTCTCAAGTAGAGAATTGAGAAGCATTTTGTGCATCTGAAATGCAAATTGTTTGATTATTATTATTATTATTATCATTTATTTGTATAGCGCCGCCAAATTCCATAGCGCTGGGTACAATGATAGGGGTATACAATGACAAAGATTTGTGATAAAATACAAAACATAACAAGACTAAACAAATCTAGCACAGGAGGAAGAGGGCCCTGCTCCGGAGAGCTCACAGTCTATAGGTTTAGGGTGCAGAGACATAAGGTTGGGGTAGCTTGTTACATCGGTTGTATTTGCAGCAGTGAGTCAGGCAGTTCATGTACATGTATTAGCTTGGTTCGGATGCGGGATGGAGGAGAGATGGTAAGCCTCTCTGAATAGGTGGGTTTTCAAGGATCGTCTGAAGCTATACAAGGTTGGAGACAGTCTGATGGAGCGGGGTAGAGAGTTCCAGAGGACAGGAGCAGCACGTGCGAAGTCTTGGAGGCGGGAGTGGGATGTAGAGATAACAGGAGTGTAGAGACGTAGGTCAGAGGTTGATCGAAGAGGACGGGATGGGGAATATTTCACGATGAGAGAGGAAATATAGTTGGGAGTTAGACTGTTGAGTGCTTTGTAGGTTAGGGCTAATACTTTAAATTGTATTCTGGAGTGTATGGGGAGCCAGTGTAGAGACTGGCAGAGCGGAGCAGCTGATGTAGATCGTCGACTTAGGTGGATGAGTCTAGCAGAAGCATTCATAATAGATTGGAGGGAGGAGAGGCTGTGTTTCTGAAGGCCATTTAAGAGTAGATTGCAATAATCAATGCGTGACAGGATGAGGGAATGAATAAGTATTTTTGTAGTTTTTTGAGTAAGGAAGGGACGAATTCTGGAAATGTTGCGTAGGTGTGAACGGCAGGATTTGGTAAGCGTTTTTATATGTGGGTTGAATGTGAGTTCTGAGTCTAGTGTGACCCCAAGGCAGCGGACCTGGGGTGAGGTGTTCAGAATAGAGTCTCCAACCATCAGAGAAATGTCTGGTGTCGGATGTCTCGAAGAGGGGGGGATAAGAAGCAGCTCAGTTTTGGACAGATTGAGTTGGAGGTAGTGTGAAGACATCCAAGATAAAATTGCAGAGAGGCAGTCAGAAATCTGGTTGAGTAAAGAGGGAGAGATATCAGGAGAGGAAAGATAGATTTGGTTATCATTAGCATATAGGTGGTACTGGAATCCAAAGGAGGCTATAAGTTTTCCAAGGCAGGATGTATAAAGAGAGAAAAGCAAGGGACCCAAGACAGAGCCTTGCGGTACTCCAACTGAGAGAGGCATAGGATCACAAGATATGTTGTTAAAGGAAACTGAAAACGAGCGGTTTGAAAGATATGATGCAAACCAGGAGAGGGCTGTGTCTCGGATGCCAAATGAATGTAGTATTTTTAGAAAGGAGAGGATGGTCAACTGTGTCAAAAGCTGCAGACAGGTCAAGAATAATTAGTAAGGAGTAATGGCCTTTTGCTTTAGCTGATAACAGGTCATTTGTTACTTTAGCAAGAGCGGTTTCTGTTGAGTGTTTAGGGCGGAAACCAGATTGTAGTGGATCAAGTAAGGAGTTATTTGTGAGAAATTGAGTTAGCCGATTATAGACTAGTCGTTCCAATAATTATGAAGCAAAGGGAAGTAAGGAGACCGGTCGATAGTTAGAAGGCGTGGAGGGGTAAAGCGAGGGCTTTTTTAGGATTGGTATGATTGACGCATGCTTGAATGTGTCAGGAAATGTGCCAGCAGTGAGAGATTGGTTAAAGAGATGAGTTAGGGTAGGGGTTAGTGAAGCAGAGAGAGAGAGAATAAGTCGTGAAGGAATAGGGTCAAGTGGGCAGGTTGTGAGATGAGCCGAGGATAGGAGTGCAGAGACTTCTTCCTCTGTTACAGGAAGGAAATAGCATAGATTTTTGTTAATAGAAGGGGTGGGTAGGATCGCTGGGTTTGCGGGGTGCGAGGTACAGATCTCTTTTCTAATGGTGTCAATTTTATTTTTGAAGTGATCAGCAATAATTTGAGCAGTGAGGTTGGTAGTGGGCGGGGGGGCAGGCGGACGTAGAAGGGAGTTAAAGGTTGAGAACAGTTTTCTGGGGTTGGATGAGTGAGATGACACAAGGGAGGAGAAATAGACTTGTTTGGCCAGGCTGAGTTGTAGGACTTAAGGGTGAATTTATAATGTTGGAAATCAGCAAAGGTGCGTGATTTCCTCCACTGCCGTTCAGCGGCCTGTGAGCATCGCTGAAGATATCTGGTCTGTTTAGTGTGCCACGGTTGCCGTCGAGTGATTGATGTACGTTGAAGAGTGGAGGGTGCAGTTTTGTCAAGTGTTGATTTTAGTGCCGAATTATACTGTAGAGTCACGAGGTTTGGACAAGAGAGGGATGAAATGTCAGAGAGCAGAGGACTCAGTTGAGTGGAAAAGTCTGTGAGATCCAAGTCATTTAAATTCCTGTGAGGTAGCAGTTTTTTGTAGAGTGAGAGAGAAAGTTAATATGTGGTCAGAGAGAGGAAAGGGGAAGTTAAGGGAGTTGGAAACAGCACAGAGATTTGTGAAGACCAGGTCTATGGAGTTGCCTTCACAGTGTGTTGGAGATGTTGTCCACTGGGACAGGCCTAAAGAGGTGGTAAGGGATAGAAGTTTAGAGGAAGCAGGCGTGTTAGGCTTATCAAGGGGTATGTTGAAGTCCCCTAAAATGAGAGAAGGGACATTAGAAGAGAGAAAATGTGGAAGCCAGGCTTCAAAGTGGTCCAGAAATTGTGATGCTGGGCCAGGGGGCCGATAGATAACTGCAACACGAAGAGCTATAGGGGAGAAGAGGCAGATAGCGTGAACTTCAAAAGATGAGAAGGAAAGAGAGGGGGGTGAAGGAATGCAGTGAAAGGTACTGTGTGGAGACAGGAGAATTCCTACTCCAGGCCTGGGAGTGTGACTGAAGTGCAGGCCGCCATAGGACAGAGAGGCTACAGCAGTTGTGTTAGAGGAGAAAAGCCAAGTTTCAGTGAGGGCTAACAGGTTAAGTGAACGTGAAATAAATAGGTCGTTAATAGATGTAAACTTATTGCATACCGAGCGTGCATTCCAAAGGGCACACGAGAATTGGGGTGTACTAATAGAGGTGCAGTTAATGAGGTTTAGAGGGTTACATGTGCAAGGTGTATGAGGTGTCATTTGGGGTAGTGATCTGAGGGAAGCAGAGGGTGGACCTGGGTTAGGCGAGACATCCCCAGCTGCAAGAAGAAGAAAGATGGTGAGTGAAAGGAGATGAGAATGTGTCTTATGTGAGTGTTTAAGTTTAGGATCAGTAAAGCATGGCTGGCTGAGGGATGTGAGATAGGAATAAAATTCATGTGTGTTGTAGAGGGGGGAAGGTAGAAGAGAAGGAGAAATATGAATGTTCTGAGTGCTGTTTGTGAATGGAAGAGCTGTGACTTTAAGGAAGGAAAAGTTTAAAGCAGATATTAGAAAGTGTAGCACTTATCTCTGTTGTGCACTCCGTTGTTATAACTCTCTCTACACTTATGAACTAGCACACTTGGACAACTACACACATGCAGTGCTGCACTGATCTAACAAGCTAAGCTTGATGGAACAAGCTGGGGATATTCAATTTAAAGGTAATAACAGTCACATGATCCTAATTAGCATAGGTCATAAATTAGAGCAGGATCAAACAAGGCCTAAACAAACATTGCAGATGGCACCTTTCCTATCAAAATGGAAGACACAGAAAAGAAAGCTTTTTTTAAGGTAATACAGACATACCAGAGATAGATAAAGTATTGTGGGGGGAATATGCAGTTCTAATATGTGTTGCAGTTTTAAAATGGAGTCCCAGAAATAGATAAAGTTTTTTGGGGGGAATATGCAGTTCTAATATGTGTTGCAGTTTTAAAATGGAGTCCTTAAGCACATACCAGAGATAGATAAAGTTTTGTGGGGGGAATATGCAGTTCTAATATGTGTTGCAGTTTTAAAATGGATGAAACCGCAAAATAGCCCTTTAGACTTCCATATGAGAATTGTACTACAGTTTTAAGATGTTATTTGGATACACATAGGTCCAAGTTACGAGTGGAACACAAACGATTGCACACAAGCTATAGCAGGTTTTTGCACACAGGTTAAATTGCACTCTCAATTCAAGTTAACGCTCGTTGGGTTAGTCCTCAGAGCTGTGGTTAACTGTTTCGCAAAAAACAAAAAAGAGTCACAAAACACATAAAAAATACATTACAAAGTATAGTTACACTCATAATAACACCATTTAAAAAAATTATTTAGAAAAAAAAAAAACATTGCACAAAAATGTTATGAGGACTAAAAGATATGAGATCTCAGGTGTTAGGAAAAAAAAGGTAGGCAATGGGCTTTAACATAGAGATACATACATACATATATATGCCTAAAGATGTATATGTATGTATATATACATGTCTATATAAGTGTACATATGTATTTATTTAATATAGGTAATGTGTGTGAGACTGAATTACTAAAATCTATCCCCAAAACGAGAAATTGAGTAGGGTGCTCAGTGTAAATTAATTGTCAGTATATATGTAAAGAAAAGATACACCCTAAAGATCACTCGCTTAGTATAGATGATATAAAATGATAGCAATGACATAAAACATGAGAGACATAAGATAATTAAAAAATTACTTTTAATAATTAATAGATAAAAAATATCTGGGGTTAGCCCCTAAACCATAAAAAACCATGTAGTGGTTAACAATACTATACACTATAAACCTAATGTATGTACAGTGAGGTACGTGAACCTCTAAATCACAAATACCGTATTGTTCTGAGTATAGGCCGCACCTGATTATAAGCCGCACCCTTAAAGTTTGGTGCCATTTTAAAGAAATTACATTACACAGGCTGCCAATATCCACTCTGGTAAAAAAAAATAAGAAACTCAAAGTAGAATACAGTATACTGTAAAAATGATTCTTTATTCCATGGTGCTTGAAAAAAACAGGATACAAAAAAAGGAAGACGTTTTTTAAACCAGTACTCCTTTTTTATCCTGTTTTTTAACGTACCATGGAATAAAGAATCATTTACCAGTACTTGGGGACTTGACTTTACGGTATTTGATTTTATTTTTACTGTATTTTGTTTTACCGGTATTACCATATTAATCCTTAATAAGGGCCATTTCAGTGATCATAAAAATACTGGTATACCGTACATGTGTAGTTATACAATCTACCGTCACTGTTATTGAAAGAAATACTCCACAAAGTTTCCCTGTGCGGCACACTCTCCTTTCACTCTGCCCCCTGCAAAAATCCTCACAATGTAATCCACATCCAACACTGATGCAAAAATCACGAGTTACACACACCTAGTCACACACTGGTAATACAAGTGCTGATCTTAGGGACCCACCTTATGTCATTCAACACCTACGGCATTCATAAGCGCTCCAATCGGTGGTGAAGATGAGACGGTGAGGGATCCCTACAGCGCGCCGGCGTGTGTACGGCCAAGTTCCGTGTGTGTGTGACATCACAGTGGGGGGCGGGCAGACGGGATACTCTGGAAAGAGCCAACTGCTTCAAATTGTGTAACACCCCGAGTATAGGCCGCATCCCTAATTTAAAGGCTTGCATTAGTGGAAAAAAGTGCGGCCTATACTCGGGACAATACGGTACTAACTGTAAAAGGGTAATATGGCCTGAAGCCACTATACGGAGGGACTAGGAGGGAAATATATACTTCAAGTAGAAACGGGGGAAACAATCCCAATTGTGATAGCGGTACCGCACAGCCCAGCCCCTCAAAGAATCAGTTAAATTAAAGTATCAATAATATTAGTATATGTGGAACATATTTTTACACATATTTCTGTACTCTATACATCAGGTAATGGTCGCCAAGTGTACACTTGTATCCTGAATCATGGCGTTTTCAGCCATTATGTTCTAAACAGTAAGATCACTTCTGGATAGTTTCCAATGTTATCTTTCATCAAAGGATCCCCTTTATACAATACATAAGGAGGTCACATAAAGATCGTTTGCAAACAGGATTTTGCCCTCCCTTCTGAAATGGTTAATCTTCTGTTGGGGAGGTGAGGACTACACCTGCAAGAAAAGAATGATTGGGTGCTTGAGGGAAACGGAGCTGAGATTTACAGTGACTATATGCCACACAGTGCTTTATCCATACCTCATAAGAGCTGAGGTTGTTACACGTGAGTGTTGATTTGGCTATACTTTTTTGAACTACTTTCAAGTTATCTGATATACTACACTAGGAAGGACATTTCTGCTGTGGGCCCTTCCCTCTTCTGTTTTAGATTTTGCCTTGGAGGATCTCCCTTGTCTAAGCTGACTTCTTCTGTTCACCTTGGATTAGGCTGTGAGAGGAAAATACTTCCTTTGGTTTACTCTCCTCCCTCCACAAGGGGAGACCTGTATTCACAGGACATTACTGGTATTCACAAGTGGGTCATCTATATTTAATAGCGCTGTATTTACTCTGTCTTGGATATATATATATATATATATATATATATATATATATATATATGTATATATACAGTCCAGATAGGTAGAGCACTCTCAGTATCACAAAAATAAATCCAACATGCCCGGGTTGCTTTAAAAGATAAAGCACATACATCCAAGAGAAAAAAGCACTCACCGGGTCTTGTAGCAAAACAAAGTTTAATGTGTGCAGTTTTGCAGATGATACTAAGTTAAGTAAGGTCATTAGGTCAGAGCAGGATGAACTCTCTTTGCAAAGGGATTTGCTAAAATTAGAACTATGGGCAAGTGAATGGAAAATGAGATTTAATACGGAAAAATGTAAGGTTCTACATTTTGGAAGTAAAAATAAGCAGGCTATGTATTTTTTAAATGGGACAAGACTTAGCCAAACACAGGAGGAAAGGGATTTGGGAGTAGTAATAGATAACAAGCTAAAGATGAGTGCACAATGCAGGGCAGCGGCTTCAAAGGCTAATAAGATACTAGCATGTATTAAAAGAGGCATTGATTCAAGGGAGGAAAGCATAATTCTGTCATTATATAAAGCCCTGGTAAGACCTCACCTTGAGTTTGGAGTGCAGTTCTGGGGACCGATTGCTAAAAAAGATATTGCAGAACTAGAAAAAGTTCAGAGAAGGGCCACAAAGCTAATAAGGGGATTGGAGAAATTAACCTATGAGGAGAGGCTAGCCAAACTGGGTCTGTTCTCTTTAGAAAAAAGGCGCTTGAGAGGTGACATGATTACTTTATATAAATATATTCAAGGCCCATATACAGAGATGGCAGAAGCTCTTTTTATTCCAAGAAAATTGGTTCTGACAAGAGGTCATAATTTAAGGTTGGAGGAAAGGAGATTTAATCTCCTGCAACGGAAACGTTTTTTCACTGTAAGAGCAATAAAATTGTGGAACTCATTACCAAAGGAGGTAGTGAATGCCAATACCATAGATACATTTAAAAATAGTCTGGATAAATTTCTGTATATAAACAAAATTCATGGATATGATTGCTAGTATTAAATGGGTCACATTTTAATGGGGTTATTTAAGCTTAACTGGAGCTTTTTGTAAGTATTTTAGATTTGTATAGGTTGAACTCGATGGACTTCAGTCTTTTTTCAACCTTATCTACTATGTTACTATGTTACTATGTTACTATGTGTGTGACGTTTCGGGGTTACCCCCATCCTCAGTCAACTTATTACAGATGAAATCAAAACATACCCTTTTTGTTTGTAACCAGCTCCCAAGTGCAGCCCTGTTGGTGGCGTTACGGAAGTCCGACAGCCGCGCCGTGCACCACTGCGTCATTAGTTGTCATGACAACCGGACGCCACTCAACAGTTTCTATGTGCATTAAAAACAAAGTGACAGAAGTATGCATAACATTCAATCATATTATGTCCCCAACAGCAGAGTAAATAATCTGTACCTTATATACATTTAAAAACAATAATAATCCCACCCCTACAGATATGGCATGTAAAAAAGCGATCTTAAAGAAACAGCAGGTAAATCCAATGCAAATATAAGTGCGGGGATACAATCCAATCCTAACTCCGCAAATCCCTATGTTATACAGTTGCTCTGGTAGCGAGAACACCACCAATTTAAATACAGGCAAATAATCATATTGTTTATACTGCTGAAACCTATCCACAATGCCAACCCTATGCTAATAATTTTTGGACAGGTGGAAATATATTGAGGAACAATCACCCTTACATATGTAGCATGAAATAAAATGTGATCTTAGAAGACAGCAGTTAGATATAATGCAAATATAAAAGCGGGATATAATCAAATCCTGACACCGCTAACTCCTATGTCAAACAGCTGATCCGGTAGTGAAAATACCACCAGTTAAAACAAGGCATATCATCGTATCACTTATACTGCTGGAACAAAAATACATATCCAAAAAAGGCAATCCTATGTTAACAATTTTTAAACATATGAAAATGCGCACTCAAATCCTAAGTCTATCTTAAAGGAGCACAGTGGGCTACAAGTCTAGATGAAAAAGACATTAAATGCTGGGAAAACCCCTTGAGTATCCCTAAGGAATAATGCTGTCATTTATCTACATCAATTAATAACATCTAGAAAAATAATAGAATCTTATAACTGTACAAAAATATAAGTACAAAATATAATTAAGTACATAGTTGCAGCACGAATAAAAACAATTGATGGTAAAATTCACATGGTGGTGGTAAAACTTAGAACCTCAATTCATAGTAGCCCAAACTCAATAATAATACATTTCAATCAGCAAAAGGGGAAGGGGGGAGGGGGAAGGAGGGGAAAGAAAAGGAAAGTTAGTCAGAGGAATAAGGGAAGAAAAAAAGGCGGGGGGAGAGAATTACAGTCATATCTGACAGGCATGCTTTGAAAAAAGAACATTATACTGGATCTACATCATAAAAAACAATGCCAATCAAGATTGACATTCAGGCCTTGTGGGGCCATGGTGCCCAGATTAAAAATCCATCTTGATTCTCGTTGCAGAAGTAATTTCGCTCTATCTCCTCCTCTGGAGAGTGAGGGCAAATGGTCAATAATTATATACTTTAAATCAGAAACTGAATGTTTCGCCAAAGCAAAATGCCTGGCCACTGGCTGATCAGAATCCCCACGATCAATAGCCGTTCTTATAGCTGATCTGTGGTTGGCCATTCTTGTACGGAGATCGTCAACTGTTTTTCCAACGTAAAATAAACCGCATACACAGTGCAGCAAGTACACTATGAACTTGGTTGTACATGTAACCCGATGTTTGATGTTGAAACTCTTGTTCTTGTACGGATGTCTGAATACTCTCCCGGTGGTCAGGCCGCCACAAGTTGTACATCCCAGACAGCGGAAACATCCAGGTTTGGCATGTAACCATGTCTCCTTCATGTAACAGCTCCTAGGGTCAGTCTTAATGAGTTGATCCCTCAATGACCTAGCTCTCCGGAATCCAATTCTAGGTTGTGGTGACCCATAGAATGGAAGGTCTTTGTCAGATGCAATTAAAGGCCAATTCTTACGTATGCTTTCAACAACTGCTGGTTTATCAATGTCAAAGGTTGTAAGGAATGTCATCCTGTTGTCCCCATCCTTGGTTCCTCTGGTGGTTAATAAATCATCTTGTTTCAAGGATGGGGACAACAGGATGACATTCCTTACAACCTTTGACATTGATAAACCAGCAGTTGTTGAAAGCATACGTACAGGGCGCGGCTGTCGGACTTCCGGAACGCCACCGACAGGGCTGCACTTGGGAGCTGGTTACAAATAAAAAGATTTTATCTGTAATAAGTTGTCTGAGGACGGGGGTAACCCCGAAACGTCACACACATTAACCTTTGTTTTGCTACAAGACCCGGTGAGTGCTTTTTACTCTTGGATGTATATATATATATATATATATATATATATATACCGTGTATATATATATACAGTATATATAGGTATATATATTTATTTTTATATATATATATATATATATATATATATATATATATATATATATATATATATGTATATATTGTACCAAAATACCATCAGATATATATAGAAATATGTATTTATGAATAAATAGAACATATTCTGATATGTGCAGGACATTGGAATGTGAAATATTCATATTATCATGTCGGGTTAGTGCACATGAGAATATGAGATCGGATTTGTGCACAATAGGGGAATAGGATATTGCGGGCACGATATTCTAAGTTAGTTTTTTTGCGCCATTGGGTTAGCGTGAGAGAGATAACTTTTTATTTTCACATCATAATAAGAGCGCAACCCGACACGTGCAAAATGTTTTGCCTAGCGCAATTAGTGCTTTAGCGAAAGCGCTAAATATCGCTCCACTCGTAATCTGTCCCAAAATAAATAAACTTTGTTATATTTATAGACCAGTTACAATCTTGTAATTATTATGAAATAGGGCAAGCCCTTTATTTTGCAGAACTGTGCTCAGCAATGCTAACAATACTTCATAGTTATAGCATTATTTAGAAATCCTAAACAATTTGTTTATAACAGTGCCTTTTGTGGGAGCGATGATTAAAAATCTATCTTTTCATTTTAACAGGAAACAAAATCAAGTGAAATATTTAACAAGCTATTTTTTTGAAAGGTTGAAGTGCTTCCCATTTAGCTAAGAGCTGCCATTAGTTCTGCATTTTTCGTGTCAATAGGGTATAGAATTGGAATCTTTGTAATTCACTCTTTTCTGTCGATGGAGTGAACTTACTGGTATTAGTAATTAGATGCCAAGGCAAACGAAAAATAAAAAGAACACAGTTTCTTGTCATTATGCTCCAGAGATTTATAAAAAAATGTTATAAATATTTTTAATGTATGCTTAAAGGTAAAGATGTCACTGTGCCATAAATTGCATGCTACTATCTCAGTTGTTTTATTTTTTAAACAGTAAAATGAGTTTATTTATTAAAAATACATATTTATGGTATTTGAACTGCACTTCTGTGCCTTTGAAAACACTTTTGAAATACATTTGCTGTCACAAAATATCTTCTGTAGAGATAACTTTTAACGTACAAGTGACCCTCTGGTGCAATGGAAGAAAACACAGTTTTCCAATGTGAATGTGCCAGCATTTGTTAGCTTATTTTTACAGTAAGTAAAAAGAGCATATTTATGAGTGTTCCCATGGTATATAGTTTATTGTAAAGTTTTTGAGCACTTGGTTAATCTATCAAAGTTTTATGACTAACTAATTATTCAAAGATGTTTCTTAAAGGGGCACTAAAGTAAAAAATAAACTTTCATGATTTTTAGAAACTTTCTCTATGCCAACTGAAAAGTGGCATTTTTTAATCCCCCCAGACATTTCTGACTGGGGTGATTGACATTAGGGAGCAGCATTGCAAACTACAAATAAATAAATGCATATTGCATCCCGCTAGCAGTGATGTTGGATGGATAGGGGATGAGATGTATGCCTGCCCATGTTAAATAGAGACCAGTGTATACATATACTAGTCTGTCATTGGCTGATGGCTGTCACATGATACAGGGAGCTGGCAAATGGGGAAAAATATGTTTGTCAGAAAAAAAAGTACTTCTTATTTGTAATTTAGAGTAGGTGTCATTGCATTTTCTTTTTATTATGTACTTATGTTATTTATGCAACTTATTTATGTGCACAGAACACCAGGACATATAAAACCTTTAGGGTTGCTGTGACTATGGTTAGATGGAATGATTCCATAGACCAATTTGGGATAAGCATATAAAAATGTGAATTGTAATACTAACAATTTACAAATAATAAATGCAACACAATTTACTGGAAAGAACATAAAAAGCATTTATGGCACTACAAATTATCTATATTTTGTTCACGAATAGTATTTGAATATATTATTTTAACAGGTTTTTCTCCGAAGTTAATAATTTTCTAGACATATTTAAAGAGCTTTATCAGCAAGAAGAAAATACTTGTTTTAGAGACTGATTGATTAATTGATTAGTTGATTGACAGACAGTTGATTGACTGAATAAACAAGCCAGACAAAAAAAATCCTTTTTTAACCTTTTTATGAACTTATCTAAAATACTGGCACAATGTTTTAAAGTTTGCCTCAATGTTTTTAGTATCTTACTTGTTTAAATTTAAATACAGAAGCTCTATGCAAAGGAGGAAAAAGATGATGTCAGTAGATTTTTTTTGTAATCATGAATCTTGCATTTGTCAACATCTACATGAGTGGAAGATTTGGCAAGAAATATACACATTTACTGGAACAGTATTGTTACTTTATTTTTTTCATTATTATAATAAATCAAATTGCGAAGGGAGAAAATGGAAACTGAGGCTAAACAAAAGTCTAACTACAGTGTTGTCCTTAATATAATGTGACTAATTAGCAACTGTTTATTTAGCACATGTATTTGCCAGAGCTGTTTTTAGTTCCTGAAAGGCAGTGTCACATTCTGGGGACCCCAAGACTTATCTGGGGCAGTTCTTTTTGGTAAAGTCAGTCAGGGGTTTGGCCAGCTTTCTATATCAGGGAACAAATTTTCTAAAGCATCCAGCAGTCCCTAGGAATGCAAGTACTTGGGTCTTCATCTGGGGGCTGGCCAGTTCACTATGGCCTCTATCTTAGCAGGTTAAGGACGCAGCTTTCCTCCCCTAACCCCAACCCAGTGTCCTACATATTGAACCTCCACCATCCCATCCCGAAGTGAGACTTGTCCGGCCGGAGAGTCATGCCTGCCGCAGAGATGCTGTCTAACACTCTACTCAGGTGCCGCAGTTCATCATCCAGATAGACACAGGCAAAGTCTTGCAGCCCATCTAGAATTTGATCCACCACTCGTTGGAAGGTGGAAGGAGCATTCTTCATCCCAAAAAGCATAACCTTAAAGGGACATTATACACCAAAATTGATATAAGCTATTTAAACAAAGCATTAAGTATAGATACAATTTGCAATTGGCATGAGCAAATTCGAAAGGTGCTTAAAATTGTATGCTCTACCTGAATGATTAAAGAAAAATGTGGGTTTAGTATTCCTTTAACCCCTCGAGTGCTAGCACTCTCCCACCTTGAGGGAGGTCTGGGGGCTCCCACCCACTCCTACCCCGGCGATCTGGCCTGCATAGTGACAGGCATCGCCGGGGCTTCACGTCACGCCCAATGACATGACGTCACTGCGCAACTTTATTAAAAATGTACAATACAAAGTATAGGGAAAGGGGGTATGATGCTTAGATGCCTGTATCTCAGGCATCTAAGCAACTCCAGATTGGAAAGGTAATCGCCTAAAATTTCCAACGATGTAAGTCTTGGGGATCTGGAAAAAAAAATACAAAAGTTAAAAAAAAATGTTTTCAAACAATAATTTTTTTAAATAAACCTTAAATCACCTTAGCACCAAGGTAGGAAAGTGCTTAGCACTCAAAGGGTTAAGCACCTGTGAGGAACAATGGGAAAACCTTGTAACAGTGCCATCTGCTGGTCACATATATACAGGGAGTGCAGAATTATTAGGCAAATGAGTATTTTGACCACATCATCCTCTTTATGCATGTTGTCTTACTCCAAGCTGTATAGGCTCGAAAGCCTACTACCAATTAAGCATATTAGGTGATGTGCATCTCTGTAATGAGAAGGGGTGTGGTCTAATGACATCAACACCCTATATCAGGTGTGCATAATTATTAGGCAACTTCCTTTCCTTTGGCAAAATGGGTCAAAAGAAGGACTTGACAGGCTCAGAAAAGTAAAAAATAGTGAGATATCTTGCAGAGGGATGCAGCACTCTTAATATTGCAAAGCTTCTGAAGCGTGATCATCGAAACAATCAAGCGTTTCATTCAAAATAGTCAACAGGGTCGCAAGAAGCGTGTGGAAAAACCAAGGCGCAAAATAACTGCCCATGAACTGAGAAAAGTCAAGCGTGCAGCTGCCAAGATGCCACTTGCCACCAGTTTGGCCATATTTCAGAGCTGCAACATCACTGGAGTGCCCAAAAGCACAAGGTGTGCAATACTCAGAGACATAGCCAAGGTAAGAAAGGCTGAAAGACGACCACCACTGAACAAGACACACAAGCTGAAACGTCAAGACTGGGCCAAGAAATATCTCAAGACTGATTTTTCTAAGGTTTTATGGACTGATGAAATGAGAGTGAGTCTTGATGGGCCAGATGGATGGGCCCGTGGCTGGATTGGTAAAGGGCAGAGAGCTCCAGTCCCACTCAGACGCCAGCAGGGTGGAGGTGGAGTACTGGTTTGGGCTGGTATCATCAAAGATGAGCTTGTGGGGCCTTTTCGGGTTGAGGATGGAGTCAAGCTCAACTCCCAGTCCTACTGCCAGTTTCTGGAAGACACCTTCTTCAAGCAGTGGTACAGGAAGAAGTCTGCATCCTTCAAGATAAACATGATTTTCATGCAGGAAAGAAAGGGTATAAAAGAAGAAAATCTAATGACATGGCCTCCTTGTTCACTTGATCTGAACCCCATTGAGAACCTGTGGTCCATCATCAAATGTGAGATTTACAAGGAGGGAAAACAGTACACCTCTCTGAACAGTGTCTGGGAGGCTGTGGTTGCTGCTGCACGCAATGTTGATGGTGAACAGATCAAAACACTGACAGAATCCATGGATGGCAGGCTTTTGAGTGTCCTTGCAAAGAAAGGTGGCTATATTGGTCACTGATTTGTTTTTGTTTTATTTTTGAATGTCAGAAATGTATATTTGAGAATGTTGAGATGTTATATTGGTTTCACTGGTAAAAATAAATAATTGAAATGGGTATATATTTGTTTTTTGTTAAGTTGCCTAATAATTATGCACAGTAATAGTCACCTGCACACACAGATATCCCCCTAAAATAGCTATAACTAAAAACAAACTAAAAACTACTTCCAAAACTATTCAGCTTTGATATTAATGAGTTTTTTGGGTTCATTGAGAACATGGTTGTTGTTCAATAATAAAATTAATCCTCAAAAATACAACTTGCCTAATAATTCTGCACTCCCTGTATATTCAAAACTATTCTAAGGTTTTCAGTAAAGCTTTGTAGCGCTGTGTGTCATACCTATCGCTATGTTAGTGCTGATCACAAGCACTGGCTGTCTCTGACAGCAGCTAGTCTGGCTCTGCTGTCAGGAGGAGCAATAAACCCATTGCCACCCCTGGATCCGCCACTGTTATCTCCCCAAAAGATGCTGTATACAAAAACAACTAAGAAATAAACTGTGAATAATGAATAATTGTTAAATATTAGACAAACTATAGGGGGTGCCACAAATTCCTTATCTTAAAGGGACATGAAACCAATTTTTTTTTCTTTCATTATTTAGAAAGATCAAATAGCAAATATATTTAAATTACACTTTATTAACAAATATGCTTGAAAACAGACGTTACCAAAAGGGGGAGAGGTATTGTGAATCCAGGGTTAAGCAACCTCTGAATTAATTGTAAATATGCATTACAGAATCTAAAGATCCTCCTCTGGTAATTAGACAAGTAAAATTGGGATGGTTATAATAGGCTAATGAAAAATGGGATAGGTCACTTCCATAATTCAATAAAAATAGTAGCCTAAATTCTATAGCACCCAAAATTTAAAAATAAGGGCTAGTGGACAGGGTGTAGCGTGTCTAATCAAACAATCACACAGGGTAGGGAAGTTAGCAAAAAGGTAGTTTCATACGCATTGGTAGATACATCCAAACATGCATACACATATATGTTCAAGCTATGCGCTCAAAGGCGTCCTCCTGCCTGCGTACTGCTCTGATTTAACAGAGTCAGCTGATTGCTCGCTAAAATCCCTATCAAGTAGAGCTAGCTCACATACAATAAGGTTTGTAGAAAACTTTGCATTTATACGATGGAGGTATTATGCTCAATACAAACTGTCAACATATACACACTGTCAACATATATTCCCCTAGGTTAGATACAAGTAGTTACATTTGAATCAAAATCAAAGGTTACTGTGTAGTTTATAGCGTAATAGCGTATAATGCTTAACAAAATGATACTGCTTGTTAACCTGGCACTAAAGCGTGCTCCTAAATAACAGTCTTTTAGTATATAACAGTCTTATAGTATATCAGAAAACTCCTATAGTCACAAATATAGTGCAAAGTGTTAGGCGGTAATAAGTTAAAAAAACGCTAATATTCATTTAAAGTATGTGACAAGTTCAGTTGAATCACGCTTATTCCACCCCAAGCCACGCCCACCGACGCGTTTCCGTCACTAAACGTGACTTCGTCAGGGCATAGGGCCAGCCCAGCATTAGGTACGAGAAGTTATAGTAATCCGTTGTCATGGCAACTTTAAAAATCATTCAATGCGGAGGTGTAAACTCCGCTGTGGCCTCATTCGATCATGCGACTTGTACTCTGTACTAAGTATGTATTATGCCTTCAAGAAATTGCTCATTATTAAAAAACTAATAGAACAAAGAGGAACATATAAGTTTAGCATTTCATTTAAAATGACGTGCTCTTATATAAAGGTATAATGTGCATCAATATGTATATAAGTATCGTGGGGGAATATTATATTCCCTAATATCTTAAAAATATTGAGAGAGGTATGTAATGCTTATTAAAGCATATCAATCGATATTACAGAATTCCCTAGGTAGAATGTGCTGGTAATTAGTATGATGATTGGACTATGGAAATGATATACTCATAAGATTTCTTTTTGTGGATCGATTGTAATTGCCACCTAGATAATACAGAAAAGAGGATAACCGATCAAGTAGATACTTGTTAGGGAAACAGATATTTATTTGTTGAACACAAGGTTGTTTAATATCAAATTATCGTTGTGTGTGAAAGTTGTTATTAGTTTGGATCAACTAAATTAAATTAAATATTGTTTCAACATTATGTAAATATGTATCCTCTTAGTTTGCTTCATATTGGAAAAAAGATACCATCAATTGTAAACTAGGTGTATTCATAACCCTAAACAGGAATAGTATGTAATTAATGTTCATAAATCCACAATAAGATGTATATCATGAGCCATAGTGTCAGGTTTTGCGGCTATACCTTTAAGCTGAGGTTACTTAAGTCTGCTCCTCCCCCTTCCACCTGCCGATTAATGTTTAGTATACTGACTTTTCAGCAAGAGAAGACACCTATCTAAACCTCCAGGCTCAATTCACAGAATTAACCCTATTTCATATTGGGAATACAAACTTTTTGCATGTGCTGACTACAGGACATTTCTTACTGTTTGCAACGTCTTTTCCAGCCAGCTCTGGTAAATTACCAACCTCCGGTTCTCAACCGGCATCTATCTCAAACCAGCCTCACATCTAACAACATCCAAAAGCGGACTTACTTTGATCAGACTGTCTTTGTCGAATACCGGAGCATTCTATGCTTAACGCTCCTGGCTACAAACAAGCCGAAGTCTTGCAGCGCTCACACGCTGCCTGTCACTTAACCCGCATCACAGATTCACTCCCGGCTACAAACAAAGCCAAAGTCTTGCAGCGCTCACACGCTGCCTGTCAGGTAATCCTCGTCACTGATTGGTGCAACACCACACACCCTCTCACTGTGTGCTCGGAGTCTGCAGCGGCATCTTTCCCCTCTCAGTCTTTCCACGCTGGCTCAGGATTTCACAGCATACGCCAACTCTCTCTGGCTTCATAAGTTGCAGGAGTACATCTCACCCTATTAACTCTTCAACAACCAGTCTATGTGCCAAAACATTGCCTCATGTCCTATAACATTGTGTGATGAAATACTAAGGACTGTGTCTCATAACAATCAGATCCTAAACTGATTCACCTCATTGCAGCAAACAATTACATTATAAGAACTGTCTTTGTTATAAACTCTGCATTACAGGCTCTCTTGCCAACCTCCTGTAACAAGGATTACAAGAGCTTCACAAGCTTCTTGCTATTGGGGAATAGTTAACTACTTATCAGCAGTTGAGATCCACTTCACCTACAATAGGATAACCTGTATACCCTGACAGATTAATCGGCCCTACCATGGATCCAGCTGAATTACCCACCGTTGTCTACAACCTGACTCAAACGGTTGATCGACTAACCCAAGGCATGAGAGAGTTACAAGTCCAAAACGATAGCCTCAGAGCGGCAGTAAGGGACAGTACCCCTGAACCCCACGTCTGCCTACCTGAAAGATTCACAGGGGACAGGAAACTCTTCAGGCAATTCAGGAATGCCTGCTACTTACTCTTCCAAATGAAGCCCCGAACCTACCATACGGAGAGGCTCAAAGTGATGACTGTGATATCATTCCTCACCGGGGAGCCTAGAATTTGGGCAGACACCTTCCTCGAGAACGATGACCCAATCCTGGGCTCACTTACAGATTTCTTCACTGAGATGAGTGCCTTATATGAGGATACACAAAAGCAACTTACCGCAGAAGCTAAGATGCGCTCCCTTAGACAGGGCAGACGCCCTGTAGAAGAATACCTTTCAGAATTCAAGCTATACACTAAAGATTCAGAGTGGAGTCAGGTAGCACTGCGTAACCAATATCGCCTAGGATTATCTGATGCCCTTAAAGACGAACTTGCCCGTATTGAGATACCAACAACACTTGAAAGCTTGATGGCTCTTACAGTACAGATAGACAGGAGACTCCGAGCATCAACATTCCGAGGGAGCTCAGAAGTATTACACCACTTCTCTACCCTCAAAAGAGACTTCCACCCCTATGGAGATCGGGTTTACTAAGGGTCCGCTAACTGTAGAGGAAAGACACCACAGACAGCAAAAGAATTTATGCATGTACTGCGCATCCCCCGTGCACTTAGTAAAGGACTGCCCATTGCTACAAAGCAATAAAAGAAGTAAGCCAAGTTCCATTAACCACTGCTTGACTAATAAGATTGTGAACACAGCTTACTGTACTATGTCTCTCTCTTTACAGTGGGATCAGCAAGCCCTACGAACTGAAGCCATCATAGATTCGGGAGCTTACTCCAACTTTCTTGATTTATCACTTGCACAGAAAAATAAAATACCACTGATTGTGAAAGCATCTCCAGTCTCTATTCGTGTTATTGATGGCACTTTAGTCAATTCAGGTCCGGTAACACATCACACTATTCCACTCAAGGTAACTCTGAGTAAGGGTCATACTGAATACATCACTTTCGATGTACTTCCATCTCCTCTTTTTTCAGTCGTATTAGGCCTTTCTTGGCTCCAGAAACATCAACCCAAGATAGCCTGGCACACTCTCGAAGTGGAATTGGACTCCCCCTACTGTCTCAAATGCTGTTATCCTCCTCAACAACAGTTACTCCTCTCACATGACACCATTCCACCAGAATACCTGGATTATTCAGATGTCTTCAGTAAAAAAGAAGCAGAACACCTACCACCACATCGCATATATGACTGCCCTATAGAACTCTTACCTGGTGCTACCATACCATATGGTCATATATATCCACTCTCCCAACCTGAACTAGAACACCTTAAGGCCTATCTTGAAGAAAACCTTAAAAAAGGTTTCATTAGACCCTCCACTTCCCCTGCAGGCGCAGGGATGTTCTTCGTACGAAATAAGGACATGTCATTACGTCCTATCATTGATTACCGAGAACTGAACAAGAGGACAAAGAAGAACAGATACCCTCTTCCTCTAATTCCTGAATTAGTCGAAAGACTTAGCAAGGCTACCATTTACACTAAGCTCGACCTCAGAGGAGCCTATAACCTTGTCAGGATCAGGGAAGGAGATGAGTGGCTGTCAGGGATCAGGTTGTTTCTACTCTTAATTGGATCACCAATCATATTCTGACAACGCCTAAATAACACCTGAATACCTAACTAACCTTGCTTAGTATTTTGTTTCTCCTTGCCAGAGCAACACTGAGCCTTTTCCTTGAGACTTCCTAGTTTCACTGGATATTCATTATCTAACTGAACTCTCCTTAACAAAGCTTGTTTGTTTTCCTATACAGGAGGAATTGTTGCCGAACTACTAAAGAACCTAATCATACAATTAATTCAAAACCTCTCACAGCCTGGAATCTCTAACACAGGACCTACTTCTGGACAGCTTTATTACAAACACAGGGTAACTAACCGTATCTGCAGTAAGTGTGCCTTTTAACCTGGAAACTTGTCAGCTCTCCGGTTATCTCTCCCCTGCTCTCTCACAGCGTTCAACCGCTGACATCACTCTGACAGCCTGCAACTCCTCTCGCTGTTCAGACAGGAAGTATCTGGATTGCTGCCAGTTTTCGTACAGACACCGGAGTTTCACTGCCACATAAGAAGACACTGTGAGTACTTAGCAAACTTTTCTATTAAGTTGTCAACTGTACTCCATCTGAGTATTTCATTACAAGAGTTATCTGGGACATTTTGTTTATTTGAAACACTGCTTCAAACTTGTGATCTGTTTGGATTAATCAATTGAACTGTCATTTCCTGTGTATCTCAGCTGCTAATTTCTAAGAAGTATACCAATTCCTGTTCATGACTTTAAATCATATTAAGGCAATATTGTCTCCTGTTCTTCAATAAGGACAAAAGAGACATCTAATAACGTTACCAGTCAGTATATCCTGACTTCTGTATTGAATAATAACTTACACTGTTCTATGTGGATTCACTTTGAAGCTAGTGTTTCCTTTCTTGAATAGTGTTACATTTACCTCTATTCAATTGATAGAGAATTCTAGTTGATCTGCCGATTTCTGACATAATACTAAGCCATAAAAAGAAAACATACAGCAGCTATGGATCCTGCTGAAGTTCCTCAGTTTGTTTTCAATTTAAATCAAAAGGTGGATAAAATGGGGCAGGCAATACTTGATCTGCAACTAGAAACACAGGTTCTCAGGGAATTAATAAAAGATCTAAAAGAACAACGCACCCCCACTGTGGAACCACAGGTTAGTTTACCCGAATTTTTTTCTGGTGATAGGAGAACATACAGACAATTCAAAAATGCATGTCACCTCCTATTTAACTTGAAACCTCACACCTACCCTACAGACACGGTCAGGGTACTTTCCACTATATCTTTCCTCAGGTCAGAACCCAGGGTATGGGCAGACCACCTATATGAAAGTAATGATCCATTAATTAATTCTTTTTCCGGATTCTTCTCAGCTATGGATGAATTATACAGTGACTCTGATATTCAACTCTCTGCTGAACAAAAGATGAGAAATCTTAGACAAGGGAAGAGATCCGTCGAGGATTATATTACAGAGTTTAAATTATATGCCTCTGATTCAGCTTGGAGTCTGGTTTCACTCCGGAATCAGTTTAGACTTGGCTTATCAGATCAAGTTAAGGATGAACTTGCGAGGATAGAAATGCCAAGTACTCTAGATGCTTTAATGAAACTATCCACGCAAATAGATCGTAGACTCAGAGAACGCAAGATGGAACGCAGTCATGCTGACAGTCCTCACAAACAACCATCATATAACACCTCTCACTCAAAAGCCACAACATCAGATCAGTCCACTCCTATGGAGATAGGAGTTATTAGAGGACCACTTACTGCAGAAGAAAGACAGAGAAGACGGACAAATCAGCTATGTATGTACTGTGCTAACCCCAATCATATGGTCACAGACTGTCCTGTACTTCGCAAGACCAAAAAGAGTAAGTCTACTATTTTAACTACTACAACCAAAGTAATAAAACCTTTACCTTACTGCAATTTATCTATTTTATTACAGTGGGACCTTAGACGTTTGCCAATCAATGCCATTGTGGATTCCGGAGCGTTTGGGAATTTCATCGATAAAACTACTGTACTAAATAATAAAATACCCACTGTTGCAAAAAACCACCCTGTCTCACTCAAGGTTATTGATGGCTCTGTTTTAGTAAATGGTCCTATTACACATCATACAGTTCCGTTATTAGTTACTACTCAAGAGGGACATTATGAATATATTACTTTTGATGTCATACCGTCCCCTCATTTCCAAGTTGTTTTAGGTCTCTACTGGTTGCAATTACATAATCCCACCATAGATTGGACTTCACTCACCATGTCTTTTCAGTCATCATTTTGTAAAAACACCTGTTTCCCTCAACCTGTGGTTTTACAAACTAGTACAGAATTACCTAGTATACCACATCACTATTTGGATTTTCAGGAAGTATTCAGCAAGGTGGAGGCCGACTCCTTACCACCTCATCGGGTATACGACTGCCCAATAGAACTCATTCCTGGATCTACCTTACCAGTAGGTCATCTTTACCCACTTAGTCAACCTGAATTAGAACATTTAAAGGTCTATTTACAAGACAATCTTAAGAAAGGTTTTATCCGACCATCCACCTCACCTGCAGCAGCCGGAATGTTTTTCGTGACCAACAAAGATTCAACTCTTCGTCCCATCATCGACTACAGGGAGCTCAATAAACGTACTGTAAAAAATCGGTATCCACTCCCTTTAATACCAGAAATGATTGAACGGTTAACTGACGCTACAATATTCACTAAACTGGATTTGCGTGGGGCTTACAACCTAATTCGCATTAGGGAAGGCGACGAATGGCTCACTGCTTTTAGAACAAGATACGGGTTATTTGAATACCTAGTGATGCCATTCGGCCTTTGTAATGCCCCCGCAACCTTTCAGCACTTTATAAACGATATATTTCGAGATCTCTTAGATGTTTGCCTTGTTGTCTATCTAGACGACATCCTGATTTACTCGCAGAACATCAAAGATCATATAAAACATGTCCGATGGGTCCTGGCTCGACTGAACGTTCATAAGTTATATGCTAAGCTTGAGAAATGCTCATTCCACCAATCTACCATCTCTTTTTTAGGTTATACCATCTCTTCAGAAGGTATTCAGATGCAGACTCAAAAGGTAGAAGCTGTTAAGAACTGGCCACAACCCCAAGACCGAAAATCCTTACAGAGATTTCTCGGATTCGCTAATTATTATAGAAAGTTCATAAGGAATTTTTCTAGAATAGTCAAACCTTTAACTCAACTCACAGGTACGACGCAGCCATTTATTTGGGAACCAAAGCATACTACAGTCTTCGAACTACTAAAAACGTTGTTCACTGAAGCTCCTGTTTTACATTTACCGAATCCCGATCTCCAGTATGTTCTTGAGGTGGACTCTTCGGATTACGCCATAGGTGCAGTATTATCCCAACAAAAGGGGCCCCATGAACCTCTACATCCAATTTCATTTTTCTCGAAGTCTATGACTCCAGCTGAAAAGAACTACGCAATCGGAGACAAAGAATTGCTAGCAATCCGAAAGTCATTGGAATTTTGGAGGCACCTCCTGGAGGGTGCAAAGAAAACTTTCATAATATACACTGATCACAAAAACCTACAATATCTCCAAAATAATAAGACCCTCTCCTCCAGACAAGTCAGGTGGAGTCTCTATTTCGCACGTTTTGATTTTCAGATACTTTATCGTCCAGCTGATAAAAACGGAAAAGCAGATGCTCTCTCACGTCAGACTACTCATTCTTCACAGAATACCAATCCAACCATTATCATACCTACTGAACGATTCATAGGTTTAACCTCGGATTTCCTAAAGGATATACAAAAGTTTTCATATTTACCACTACCAGAAACCAAGACAACTTTTGTCAACCGCAATGGAGTTTTCTACTACAAAGATCGGATTTTCGTACCCGAACCTTTAAGACCTCAAGTTTTGCAAGAACAGCACGATTCTCCTATGGCTGGTCATCCAGGAGAAAGGCGAACATTGGAGTTATTAAGCAGAACTTATTGGTGGCCAGACATGAAAAAGTCTATATCAGATTACATAAAAACTTGCCTTACTTGCCAAACCTGTAAAACAGAAAAAAAAAGCCCATACGGATTACTCATGCCTTTACCTGTTTCAGATAGACCCTGGAAACAAGTTGGCATAGATTTTATCGTTGATCTACCACCTTCAAGGAATTTTACCACCATAATGGTAGTTGTTGATAGTTTCTCTAAAATGGCCCATTTTCTACCGTTCCATAAACTCCCAACAGCACCTGAAACTGCAAGACTATTTATTGATCACATCATCAAGTTACATGGGCTTCCCAATATCATCATTTCCGATCGGGGTTCGCAATTCACTTCACGGTTTTGGCAATGCCTCTGTAAATCCCGCAACATAAAACATCAGTTTACAACATCATTTCATCCACAATCAAACGGACAAGTTGAGAGAATCAACCAATGGTTGGATGAATATTTACGATGTTTTTGCGCCTATCAACAACATGACTGGATATCATTTATCTCATCTGCTGAATTTGCTTACAACAATCTATTGAATTCCTCGACAAAACTCACACCATTCTTTGCTAACTACGGTTATCATCCCACCTTCACTTCACTTTCTGCTACTCCTTCTGATTCTCCCTTGGTAGATGAGTTCAATAACTCTTTGATGGACAACTTCAATTTTATTAAGGAAAACATCCAAAAAGCCCAGAATTCACAAAAGCATCATTACGATTTAAGACACAGGGAAGCACCTCAATACAAAACTGGAGACCAAGTCTGGTTATCAACCAGAAACCTGAGGATACAAGTGCCCAGTAGGAAGTTAACCCAAAAATATTGCGGTCCCTTCACTATTCTGAAAGTAATCAATCCAAATGCCGTTACTTTGGACCTTCCACCTTCCATGAAGATACATGCTACCTTCCATGTTTCCCTCCTCAAACCATACTTTCCAACCAGATTAAAATCATCTCTTACACCCTCAACTATTCAACTCCAGGATTCCGATGTTTATGAAGTTGATCAGATATTGGATTCAAGATTTTCCAAAGGGGAACTACAGTACCTGGTGAGATGGAAAAACTTCTCCCAGGACGACGATACTTGGGAACCATCGAGTAATATATATGCCCCCAGACTGGTATCTAGGTTCCATCAAAAATACCCTGATTCTCCTCGGCCTCAAGCTGAGGATCAGCTTGTTTAACGGGGGGATCATGTCAGGGATCAGGTTGTTTCTACTCTTAATTGGATCACCAATCATATTCTGACAACGCCTAAATAACACCTGAATACCTAACTAACCTTGCTTAGTATTTTGTTTCTCCTTGCCAGAGCAACACTGAGCCTTTTCCTTGAGACTTCCTAGTTTCACTGGATATTCATTATCTAACTGAACTCTCCTTAACAAAGCTTGTTTGTTTTCCTATACAGGAGGAATTGTTGCCGAACTACTAAAGAACCTAATCATACAATTAATTCAAAACCTCTCACAGCCTGGAATCTCTAACACAGGACCTACTTCTGGACAGCTTTATTACAAACACAGGGTAACTAACCGTATCTGCAGTAAGTGTGCCTTTTAACCTGGAAACTTGTCAGCTCTCCGGTTATCTCTCCCCTGCTCTCTCACAGCGTTCAACCGCTGACATCACTCTGACAGCCTGCAACTCCTCTCGCTGTTCAGACAGGAAGTATCTGGATTGCTGCCAGTTTTCGTACAGACACCGGAGTTTCACTGCCACATAAGAAGACACTGTGAGTACTTAGCAAACTTTTCTATTAAGTTGTCAACTGTACTCCATCTGAGTATTTCATTACAAGAGTTATCTGGGACATTTTGTTTATTTGAAACACTGCTTCAAACTTGTGATCTGTTTGGATTAATCAATTGAACTGTCATTTCCTGTGTATCTCAGCTGCTAATTTCTAAGAAGTATACCAATTCCTGTTCATGACTTTAAATCATATTAAGGCAATATTGTCTCCTGTTCTTCAATAAGGACAAAAGAGACATCTAATAACGTTACCAGTCAGTATATCCTGACTTCTGTATTGAATAATAACTTACACTGTTCTATGTGGATTCACTTTGAAGCTAGTGTTTCCTTTCTTGAATAGTGTTACATTTACCTCTATTCAATTGATAGAGAATTCTAGTTGATCTGCCGATTTCTGACAGTGGCTCACCGCCTTCAGGACCAGATATTGCCTCTATGAATATTTGGTGATGCCATTCGGGCTCTGTAACGCCCCCGCCACGTTCCAGTATTTCATTAACGATATTTTTAGAGATCTACTGGACGTGTGCCTTGTAATTTATTTGGATGACATCTTAATCTATTCAGACAATCTACAAGACCACCAGAAGCATGTGCGCTGGGTATTGGATCGCTTGAGAACCCATCGGCTGTACGCAAAGCCAGAAAAATGTACTTTCCACACTCAGGAGATTACATTCTTAGGATATAACATATCCTCTTCAGGTGTTAGTATGGAAGAAGGAAAAATAGAAGCAATTCAAAAGTGGCCCACTCCTACCAGTAGGAAGGACGTACAACGTTTCCTTGGCTTTGCAAATTTCTACAGGAAATTCATCAAAGAGTTTTCCAACATAGCGAAACCATTAACAAGTCTTACTGGTTCTCTCACATCTTTCCAGTGGAATCCACAGGCTCAACAGGCTTTTGATCTCCTCAAACGATCCTTCACAACTGCTCCGATACTTCACTTCCCAGATACCAGCCTTCAATTCATTCTGGAAGTGGATGCTTCCGATTATGCCCTTGGCGCTATACTTTCTCAACAGAGATCTCCAAAGGATCCCATACATCCTGTTGCTTTTTATTCTCGACTTATGACAGCACCAGAACGTAATTATCCCGTAGGCGAAAAGGAGCTTCTAGTTATCAAAGCTTCACTGGAGCACTGGAGGCATCTGCTCGAAGGGACTTCCTACCCAATTCTGATATATACTGACCATCGTAATTTGGAATACCTCCAATCAAGCAAAACTTTATCCGCTCGCCAGTTACGTTGGAGTCTCTTCTTCACCAGATTCCAGTTCCACATCACATATAGGCCCGGTAAAAAGAACGGCAAGGCAGACTCTCTTTCCAGATATCTACGACCTCCTGATCAAGTCATATACAACCAACCTATCATCCCTCCTGACCGATTTGTAGGTATGCTGAAGGATTCTTTCGACACCCTACGCTCCCACCAAAATGTTGATACCACTTATCCAAAACATCTCCAGGAATTGGATTCAAACGGTATTAGCCATGTTGATGGTAAGATATACATACCACCTACATTTAGGAATGACATTCTACGTTACCATCATGAATCACCACTAGCAGGACATCCAGGTGTCGAAAGAACGACTGAACTCATCAAGAGGAATTACTGGTGGCCCAACCTACATCAATCGGTCATACAGTTCATTAAAACTTGCCAAATTTGTGCTATCTCAAAGTCCGACAGGGCTAAACCTTACGGGACCTTGTTGTCTCTCCCTATACCTGACCGGCCTTGGCAAACTATTGGTATGGACTTTATAGTAGATCTCCCTCCATCCAACCATTTCACCACCATAATGGTAGTAGTAGATGCTTTTACTAAAATGGCTCATTTCATTCCGTATAAGAAGTTGCCAACAGCATCCGAAACAGCAGCTCTATTCATACACCATATTGTTCGTCTCCATGGGTTACCTTCCATAATTATCTCTGATAGAGGTACCCAATTTACCTCCAGGTTCTGGAAACAGTTATGCTCCGTCTTAAAAATAGAACATCGTTATAGCACCTCTTACCATCCACAATCCAACGGCCAAACAGAACGGGTAAACCAGTGGATAGAGCAATACATCAGGTGTTATTGTGCTCACCAACAAGATGAATGGGTAACAAACTTACCAATGGCTGAATACTCATATAACAACACCTTAAACAGCTCAACCAGGAGTACACCATTCTACGCAAATTATGGATACCATCCAACCTTCCATTTATTCCCCAGTCTTAATACCACATCCCCTCTGGTAGACGACACTGTCAATTCTATGTTGGATGTTTTTATCTCCCTAAAGGACAACATACAAAACGCTCAGGAAACTCAACAACGTTACTACAATCAGAAGAGAAGGAAACCTCCTGAGTACCGGATCAGTGATCTTGTTTGGCTTTCTACCCGTCACCTAAAACTTAAGACCCCCAGTAAGAAATTCTCTCATTTATTCATTGGACCCTATGAAGTATCTAAGGTTGTCAACATCAATGCTGTGACTCTGAGATTGCCCCCAGAAATCCCCGTTCATCCCACCTTCCATGTTTCCTTGTTGAAACCATACATTCCGACCAGACAACAGTCGTCTCTTTCTCAGATCCCTCCTATCATTGTCGATGACACAGTTTATGAAGTTTCCTCTGTTCTTGACTCCAGATGGTTCCGTGGAGAACTGCAGTACTTGATCCACTGGAAGGGATTTTCCGCGGAGGAGGATTCCTGGGAGCCTTCCTCCAACATCAATGCTTCCAGGTTGATTGCCCGGTTTCACAGAAACTATCCACACAAGCCGGCTCCTTCTGCTGCTGGGCAGCAGTTTTGATGGGGGGACCTGTCAGGTTTTGCGGCTATACCTTTAAGCTGAGGTTACTTAAGTCTGCTCCTCCCCCTTCCACCTGCCGATTAATGTTTAGTATACTGACTTTTCAGCAAGAGAAGACACCTATCTAAACCTCCAGGCTCAATTCACAGAATTAACCCTATTTCATATTGGGAATACAAACTTTTTGCATGTGCTGACTACAGGACATTTCTTACTGTTTGCAACGTCTTTTCCAGCCAGCTCTGGTAAATTACCAACCTCCGGTTCTCAACCGGCATCTATCTCAAACCAGCCTCACATCTAACAACATCCAAAAGCGGACTTACTTTGATCAGACTGTCTTTGTCGAATACCGGAGCATTCTATGCTTAACGCTCCTGGCTACAAACAAGCCGAAGTCTTGCAGCGCTCACACGCTGCCTGTCACTTAACCCGCATCACAGATTCACTCCCGGCTACAAACAAAGCCAAAGTCTTGCAGCGCTCACACGCTGCCTGTCAGGTAATCCTCGTCACTGATTGGTGCAACACCACACACCCTCTCACTGTGTGCTCGGAGTCTGCAGCGGCATCTTTCCCCTCTCAGTCTTTCCACGCTGGCTCAGGATTTCACAGCATACGCCAACTCTCTCTGGCTTCATAAGTTGCAGGAGTACATCTCACCTTATTAACTCTTCAACAACCAGTCTATGTGCCAAAACATTGCCTCATGTCCTATAACATTGTGTGATGAAATACTAAGGACTGTGTCTCATAACAATCAGATCCTAAACTGATTCACCTCATTGCAGCAAACAATTACATTATAAGAACTGTCTTTGTTATAAACTCTGCATTACAGGCTCTCTTGCCAACCTCCTGTAACAAGGATTACAAGAGCTTCACAAGCTTCTTGCTATTGGGGAATAGTTAACTACTTATCAGCAGTTGAGATCCACTTCACCTACAATAGGGTAACCTGTATACCCTGACACATAGTCTATAAGAAGCATTTGTATGATATTGCTTCATTTAATCCCCTGGGTGAGGTGGATTTTAATTCATGAATCCATCTACATTCTTTCTGTAGTAGCATTTTAGTAATGTCGCCCCTTCTCCCTTTTAATTTTATTTGTTCAATTGCACAAAAATAGATATCATATTTGTGTCCCTGATGTTCATTGTTCATGTGTTGTGCTACGGGAACATTTCTATTCCATTTAATGTCACCTATGTGTTCAAGCACTCTAGTTCGTAGCTCTCTTGAGGTCTCACCCACATAGATTTTTGGGCATTTGCACATCGTGATATATATGACTTGCTTAGATCTACAGTTTAGAAAGTCTTTAATTTCATACTGTTTTTCTGTGTCAGGGTGTATGAAGGTTTTTGTGAGGGGTCATGTTCTTACAGGCTTGGCATCTTCCACATTTGTAGAAGCCTTTGGTTTCTCTCAACCAGGTTCTTGGTATGTCTTTTGAATAATGGCTCTCCATAAGTATGTCTTTAAGGTTTTTTGACCTTCTATATGTAATATTAGGTTTTTCAGGTATTACTTCTTTAAGGTCATCGTCTTCTTGAATAACATGCCAATGTCTTTGGATGATATTCTTTATGCAAACATTTTTATCATCGTATGTTCCAATGATTCTTATGGGTTGTTGTGCATTTATTGGTTGTACATTAGCTTGGTTGCTGGTTTCCAGTAATGTAGTTCTATCTAGTAATTTAGCTCTTTGATAGGCCTTTTTAAGGCATCTGCCTGGGAACCCTCTTTCTTTAAACCTTCTTTGTAGTTCCCTTGCTTCAGTCTCAAAATCTAGTTCTGTGCTGCAATTTCGTCTGGCTCTTAGATATTGGTCAAACGGAATGCCCATTTTCAGTTTTTTTGGGTGATAGCTCTCCCATTTGAGGAGACTGTTAGTAGCTGTCTCTTTTCTATATAGTTTTGTGTTCAGCGTGCCATCAATCTCTTTTCTAATTTCTAGATCTAGGAATGAAATTTTGCTTGAATCTATGTTTGAAGTGTACCTCATTCCATCTTTGTTGTTATTCAGCCATATCATGAAATTTTCAAAGTCATTTTTGGTGCCTGTCCATAGGATTAGAACATCATCAATGTATCTAATGTATAAATCCATATATTGCATATATGGGTTCATGTCTTCATTAAGTATACTTTTGTTCTCAATCCACCCAATGAACATATTGGCATACGTAGGAGCACAGTAGATAGATCTTCGTATTAAATAAGAAATAGTTATGTCTTAATACAATAGAAATAGTTTTGTCTTAACATACTTCTCTATCTAAACCCCGCCACTAGCCCACTGCAAGTATCTATCCTATTACCCCCTATACCGCCACATACCCATCGCAATTATGTATCCTAGTAACCCCTATACTAACACTAGCCCACCGCAAGTACTATACTAATAACCCATAAACCGCCACATACCCACCGCAAGTATCTATCCTTTTAACTGCTATACCGCCACATACCCACTGTAAGTACTATCCTATTAGCCCCTATGTCACCACATACCCACCGCAAGTATCTAAAGTATTAACCGATATACCGCCACATACCTGCCGGCGTTCTAGCCCATCTCTGTGACACATTATTTAAACATTGATTATAATTTTAACAAAATATCTTCATAGTTATAATGGGGAGGTTTACTATTTATTAAAGTTTATTATAGTGAAGTATTTGTATGACAGTAGGCAGTACGTGGGACTTAGCTGGGTGTTCCGAGGGTTTGTAGGTTAGGTGTGACGTAGGTGTAGGTGGTCGGTGGGAGGTAGCGAGGCCGAGCAGGGGGAATGTATGTTAGGCATGACATACTTAAAGGCATCCAGATGGAGTTAGTGGGGCATACTAGTGGGAGTAACCTGAACATTGATTCTGATACATCGACACAAGATCGATATGTTTGAATCAGCGAATCAGTGGACAGCTATCAGGTGTCAAAGCTACATCTCTCTGATGTAGTTAGAGTAGTTGTAATAAAACTTAGGTCCGCACGAGAATATTTTGAGTGTGTCTACACAGAAACTAAAAGTGACAAAGAAAATATTCCCTGGCTGTGTCTAGTGTATCCCAATTTGGCACTTTAATTTCCTGCACATAACAAAGCAATCCAGTATCAACACAGTTCAAACAGAACTAGAACCAGTTCAGTCAATTATTGGCGGTACCTTGCAGTATTCAACACACACAAGCTCCCCGTAGTGATGGAAATAAGGCATCCACTGTCGCGGAGTAGGGTGTAACTGTTAACTCACCCTTCTGCCGTTATCCAAGATCACCAAGGCTGTTGAACGCCCAAAAGCTGCACCAGGAACCAGTGGTAGAGATCATATACACAGCGTGCAAACTCGCCGATGTTCCTCTAGCTCAGTACGTCCCGGCGCCAAGGTATGACGTCAACTTAGGGGTGTGTGTGGATCTGCGAACCCATTGGCTGGCCCGCTCAGCTGAAGCTGTCTCTGTTTTTTCTGTGCCGATTCCGCTTCTAAGGTAAAGCTGTATGCTCAAGGTAGGCAGGAACGGGGACGGTGTGGGTGGAGGCTGCAAAAAGGATTCCTTGTAATCCAGAGGTGAATAGCAATAAGAAAAGAAGCGCAAGCCTCCTCCAGTTTAAAAGTTCATCTTTATTATACAAACTTTAAAATTCCAGCAGCAGGAAACAAGAACAGCAGTGAAAGGTCTGACTGGTTTCGGCTATCCGCCGTAATCGTAAACCTGTTACACCTTTGAAATGAGGTAATTTAAAAAGGGTGTACTATTCTCCAATTGGTTGACTGAGAAGGGGTGTGGGGCTATAAAGTTTAACTCTTAGAGTACTGGAATAGTACTAAAGCCAGATAGCTATTTACATTGATAGTATATTTATTTACAAAGCACTATGCTGTTGAGAAGTGTCAGATAAGTGAACAAGAGGTCCTGCACAGTGTGCAGAGTTAATAAATGTCAAGATAAACTGTATTATTAGAATATATATAGTTTATAAGCAGTGCAGGGGTAAATCCAGAACAGGTACTTAAGAAAAATTACCATCATCACACTTAGTATCTCGTTAGCACATTCATATTTTCTATATGATACACTTCCAACATATTGTACAGAATTACCAGTGCTAGTGGATATTGACTTATGATGGTCAGTCTAACGATTCTAGTAGGCTTCATAATTTCCTAATATGTTTCATCTTCTAGATGTGAGTGGTACGTAACAATCATGTCTAGAATTTACATATATAAAATACAATTACACTTCTATGTAATAAACATATGAATGGTACACAAAAGGCATGTTAGCTCCTGCTTAAACCAAATATTGTGTTCCCCAATCAAAGTGCAAATGCTTCTATGAACACCATTAGACAAACAATGGTCCCTGTAGCCTAACTTTTTCCCCTAAACCAACCCCAAAATAATTCAAAAAATATGTATATATATGTAATCTATACATCTTATGAAAGGACTCCTATTAGAGGTTGTACATAGGATATGGATAAGTCATGATTGTCCAGGATACTTGGGACACCAAGTATGAGAGATGTTCGTACGTAAAAAGAGAGCCCAAATGCTGGTGAGAGGTAATATTTTAGATATTATTGGGTAGTAAGACTGGTCTGGATAAGGGTACAACTAGAAAACATGTCAATATCTGTAGTTAGAATAAAAGGAATAGCTTAAGGTAATGGTCGAATCTAACGCATGGATATTTGGGATGAGAGAGGAAGAGGACACCGAGCGCAAACTACGTCAAGTGAACGCGTAAAGGGCACCAGGTGGGCTGGATAGAGCGAAAGGCTCCAGAGCACAAATATATAAGGAGATAAGTAGCGTAAGACCCCTGATACCACAGTGTCAGGGACTTACTGCCAATGATTGATCAAGTCAAATTCTGAGTTGAACCCTTCAGGTATCTGAGTTCTAAGCTTAAAAATCCAATATGTCTCTTGTTTAGCTAAGAGCTTATCCTTATCGCCCCCTCTTGGTGGTTTTCTAATGACCTCAATAGCTCTCCATTTAAATGTATTGACATTACCTGTATGTATTTCGATGAAGTGCCTGGAAAGGGCTGAACAAGTTGCTTCATTTTTAATGTAACCCAAATGTTCTCGTATTCTGGTTCGTACATCTCGACTAGTTATGCCTATATATTGGTGGTGATGTTGTGTACATTCTATCAAACAAATGACGTAAGGTGTTGAACATTTTATCAATCCATTAGTTTTAAAAATTTGGTTGGTGGTGCAGGAATAAAATTCCTTGCCCTCCACCAAATAATCACAGGCTTTACATCTCCCATCACCACATTTATATGTTCCTTGGACACTTAGCCATGAAGACTGCTTTTTAGTGGATGGTAATAAAGTCGGGGATAGTATGTTTCCTAATGTCATATTTTTAGAGTATATACATTTAAAGCCCTTTGTTACGACTTTCTTAAGAGCTATGTCCCCATACAATATTGGAAAATATTTCCTCAGAATAGCACAAATATCATGATATTCTGATGAATATTTAGTGATGAACATGGTTCTGTCATCAGTTCTGTCCTCAATTTTGTGCTCTAGGGCCTCCCGTCTACTGACACCAGCCACCTCCTTAGCCACATTCCTCACCATTTCCGGTCGGTATCCTCTCTCAATCAATCTTTCAACCATACAGTTACTTTCCCTTGTATAGTCTTGGTCAAGGCTACATAAACGTCTAGTTCATAGCAACTGTCCTCTTGCTATTCCCTTGAAGACATGTTTAGGATGTGAACTTCTGTGGTGCAAAAGTGTGTTACCCGATATTGGTTTTCTATACAATTTAGAAGTAATCAAACCAGTCTGTGGGTCACCCACTAATGTCACGTCCAAAAAGTTAATGGCAGTTTTGTTCCATTCACAAGTAAATTGGACTCCATTATCACAAATATTCAAGTATTGTTCAAAACTCTCTGCGTCAGCCTTGTCCGATGACCATACAATTAAGAGGTCATCTATAAAGTGCTTATATAGAGAGATGTAACTTCTGAAGGGATTGCTATCTGCATAGACAAAGGTACGTTCCAGCCAGCCCATAAAGATGTTAGCATACGAGGGGGCAAATTTAGCCCCCATGGCTGTCCCCTGTCTCTGCAGGTAGCAAACCCCCTCAAACATGAAATAATTGTGTTCCAACAGATATATGGTGACTCTGAGAATGTATTGTGTAATGTCGCTGTCAACACCATAGATTGGTTCTATAAAATATTTAATAGCTTTTATTCCCATTTCTTTTGGGATGCTCGAATACAGAGCCACAACATCTATGGTAAGCCAGCTAGATTCAGGGAGCCAATGTACTTGCTCTATTAAACCCAAAAGGTGAGTGGTGTCTTTGATATAGCTGTGTAGTGTCCCTACTATGGGCTGCAGAATGGCATCTAGCCACTCTGACAGAGGCTCCAGGAGGGAACCTATGCCAGATACAATAGGTCTACCTTTTATGTTGGTAAGTCCCTTGCGGACTTTTGGTAGATGGTGAAAGATGGGGGTAACTGGATTGTTCACATATAGATAGTTTGAAGTCTCTATATCTATTAATCCCCCACCTACACCATCGTCCAACAAGTCATATAATTCTCTTTGGAATCTGTCAACAGGGTTAAAAGTGAGTGTAGTATATGTATCAGGGTCTTCAAGCTGCCTTAGTGCTTCAGTTATGTATGTATCTTTATTGAGGACCACTACACTTCCCCCCTTATCGGAATTTTTGATTACTATTGATTTGTTGTTCTTAAGCTTACTTAATGCCTCCTTTTCTTTAAGGGATAAATTGTGTGACTTGTTTCTATGAGTTTGATATAGTATTGTCAGATCTTCCACAACCCGTTTATGGAATAATTCTAATGTCTGACCCCTACTCTGTATGGGGTAAAATTGAGTAGCCTCTTTGAATCTAGGTAATGATTGTGAGGTGGTTGCTGCATTGGGATCATTTGATTCAACATATAGATCCTCTAGTGCCGTTATATCACATACTTCTGAGAATGAGGGAACCATATTTCTCTGGGGCACCTGTACCGGGTCTGGTTCTGAATTGGTGGTGGTATTAGTTAGAAAGTGTTTACGTAGGGTAAGTTTTCTAATAAATCTGTTGACATCGATAATTGTGTTAAATAAGTTAAAACTATTTTCTGGGCAAAACCCCAGACCATAGTTTAGAACTTTGATTTCAGTATCACTTAAGAAGTATGATGAAAGGTTAATCACACTATTTACTGGGGGCGATTTACTGTTTTGTTTTCCCTCAGTGTGTACCTGTGTTTTTTGTTTGGAAATTCTTTTCCTCCCCCTGTGGGTGGCTTCAAGGCCGGCCGAAAAACCTGCGTTTGGTCCTTTGGTTTGGTGTTATCTGTAATGTCACTCTCCCTGTTAGATGGAGTACTCTCTGGTCGTCTATGTGTGGTTACTTTGGGCTTTACCACCTGGTCCAGTACTGTAGGTGGAACCCCTGTGGTTATACGAGTATGTGTATGTAAAGATTCACTGAGACCCTGGTCTGTGTGGCCTGTCTCACTTTCTGAGGGTGAATAATCTTCCCCAGACGTGGATGCCACCCATGATGACTGGTCATCATCTGTGCCATCCATGTCAACAAAGGTCACCTTTTTCTTTTTCTGTTGTCTCCTCCTGTGTTTGTATGGTATTTTGTCATTAGTCAAATTTCCAGTTGTTTCACCGTTAGTAATGACAAGTGTGTTAGAAGAGTTTGTCCCACTTGTAATATTCCTGTTCAAGTTATGTCTATTCCTACGTCTTATGGGTCTATACCAGATAAATACTTTGTTGTCCTGGTAATCCCTCTGGTCTCTTAGGAATTTGGTATGTTTAGTATGTATTAGTTCCTTCCTAGAGGACTCCATTACTTCTGCCAACATTTTGTCAAATTCCCCATATTCTGTAATCCCCTTGTAGTTATTAAGTTCTGTCTGTAACTTGACAATGTCATTTCTGACTAATTGTAACTGCTCTGCTTTGTATCTGGCTAAAATACCCATAAGCCTGAGTGAACAATCTGACAGTATACCATTCCATTCTTTAACAAAATCATCATTATTCGTTACTTCAAAATTGGGAAATTTTTTAACTCTTAGTCCTCTTGGGATCATCCCCAGATTCAAGTATTTCCCAATAATCCAGGTATCTAATTTAAGACGTATTTCTCTGAGTCTTAAAATTTCCAGGGAATAAAACATATCTCCAATTTGACATCTTGTGATTCAGTCTGAAAGAAATCCTCTAGCTCTAAACCCTCAAAATCAGAGTCATTCAATGGTAAAAGAGAATAGTATCCATTAATGTCCTGTGTTTTCATATTTGTGTTGCAATTAGCACACACAAAACAAGGTAGGCCGCAATAATAAATAATGAAACAATAAGTCCCCAGATAAGAGATACAATCAGGACCAGCAGGGATCAAGGAAAACAAAAAGTGACAAAGAAAATATTCCCTGGCTGTGTCTAGTGTATCCCAATTTGGCACTTTAATTTCCTGCACATAACAAAGCAATCCAGTATCAACACAGTTCAAACAGAACTAGACCCAGTTCAGTCAATTATTGGCGGTACCTTGCAGTATTCAACACACACAAACTCCCCGTAGTGATGGAAATAAGGCATCCACTGCTGCTGGAATTTTAAAGTTTGTATAATAAAGATGAACTTTTAAACTGGAGGAGGCTTGCGCTTCTTTTCTTATTGCTATACACAGAAACTAATTTTAGTTTCAGTGAGTGCCTTCAAATAGGCCTCGGCCACAGCAATATGGCGACGAGCGACAATGTCGGCAATGCGGGTGGTGATGTCACGCTCGCCGGCATCGCTCGGACATGCCCCTTTTCTTTGATAATTTTCACAGACTGTTGGACTTCGAGGCCGACAAGACCAGTAAGGCAGTTTCTCGTCAGTGTGGCCAGGGTGAGATAATGCAGGCTGAGAGTAACTCAACAAATACACTCTTACTGCTAGATTACGAGTCTTGCGTTAGCCTTAAAATGCAGTGTTGAGAGGTCCCAACGCTGCTTTTTAAGGAGTTTTTTAAGAGTCTGACAGGTACAGGTGTACCGCTCACTTTTCTTCTGTGACTCGAGCTTACCGCAAATCCCCTTACCTCAATTGCGTATCCTATCTTTTCCATGGGATTTGCCTAACGGCGGTTTTACGAGTCTTGGAAGAAGTGAGCGGTAGACCCTCTCCTGTCAATACTCCTACCGCATTTAAAAGTCAGTAGTTAAGAGTTTTATGGGCTAACGCCGTAACATAAAACTCTTAACTAAAGTGATAAAAAGTACACTAACACCCATAAACTACCTATTAACCCCTAAACCGAGGGCCCCCCCACATCACAAACACTTAAATAAAGTTTTTAACCCCTAATCTGCTGACCGGACATCCCCGCCACTGTAATAAATATATTAACCCCTAAACCGCTGCACTCCCGCCTCGCAAACATTAGTTACATTTTATTAACCCCTAATCTGACATCCGTAACATCGCCGACACCTATCTACATTTATTAACCCCTAATCTGACGGCATCTTCTATCTTCATCCATCCGGAGTGGAGCGGGTCCATCTTCAATCCAGCCAACGCAGAGCATCCTCTTCAAACGAAGTCCAAGTGAAGAATGAAGGTTCCTTTAAATGACGTCATCCAAGATGGCGTCCCTTGAATTCCGATTGCTGATAGGATTCTATCAGCCAATCGGAATTAAGGTAGGAAAAATCCTATTGGCTGATGCAATCAGCTAATAGGATTGAAGTTCAATCCTATTGGCTGATCCAATCAGCCAATAGAATGCAAGCTCCATCCTATTGGCTGATTGGATGAGCCAATAGGATTTTTCCTACCTTAATTCCGATTGGCTGATAGAATCCTATCAGCCAATCGGAATTCAAGGGATGCCATCTTGGATGACGTCATTTAAAGGAACCTTCATTCTTCGCTTGGACTTCGCTTGAAGAGGATGCTCTGCATCGGCTGGATTGAAGATGGACTCGCTCCGCTCCGGATGAATGAAGATAGAAGATGCCGTCTGGATGAAGACTTCTGCCACTTGGAGGACCTCTTCTGCCCGGATCGGATGAAGACTTCTGCCCCTCTGGAGGTCCACTTGTGCCCGGCTGTGTGAAGATGTCTCAAGGTAGGGTGATCTTCAAGGGGGTAGTGTTAGGTTTTTTTAAGGGGGTTTGGGTGGGTTTTAGAGTAGGGTTGGGTGTGTGGGTGGTGGATTTTAATGTTGGGGAGGTATTGTACTTTTTTTTACAGGTAATAGAGCTGATTACTTTGGGGCAATGCACTGCAAAAGGCCCTTTTAAGGGCTATTTGTAATTTAGTATAGGGTAGGGTATTTTTTTATTTTGGGGGGCTTTTTTATTTTATTAGGGGGATTAGAGTAGGTGTAATTAGTTTAAAAATCTTGTAATTATTTTTTTATTTTCTGTAATTTAGTGGGGTTTTTTTGTACTTTAGTTTATTTAATTTAATTGTAGTTAATTGTAGTTAGTTTATGTAATTAATTTAATGATAGTGTAGTGTTAGGTGTAATTGTAATTTAGGTTAGGATTTATTTTACAGGTAAATTTGTAGTTATTTTAACTAGGTAGCTATTAAATTGTTAATAACTATTTAATAACTATTGTACCTAGTTAAAATAAATACAAAGTTGCCTGTAAAATAAAAATAAATCCTAAGATAGCTACAATGTAACTATTAGTTATATTGTTGCTATCTTAGGGTTTATTTTATAGGTATTTAGTTTTAAATAGGAATAATTTATTTAATTGTAGTTATTTTATTTAGATTTATTTAAATTATATTTAAATTAGGGGGGTGTTAGGGTTAGGGTTAGACTTAGGTTTAGGGGTTAATAACTTTATTATAGTGGCGGCGACGTTGGCATGGCAGATTAGGGGTTAATAAGTGTAGGTAGGTTGCGGCTACTTTGGGGGGCATATTAGGGGTTAATAAATATAATGTAGGGTTTGGCGATGTTGGGGGCAGCAGATTAGGGGTTCATAGCTATAATGTACATGGCGGCGGTGTCCGGAGAGGCAGATTAGGGGTTAATAAGTATAATGTAGGTGGTGGCGGTGTCCGGAGCGGCAGATTAGGGGTTAATAATATAATGTAGGTGTCGGCAATGTCAGGGAGGCAGATTAGGGGTTAATAAATGTAAGATTAGGGGTGTTTAAACTAGGGGTTCATGGTAGGGTGTAGACATAAAATTCCTTTCCCCATAGGAATCAATGGGGCTGCGTTAGGAGCTGAATGCTGCTTTTTTGCAGGTGTTAGGTTTTTTTCAGCCGGCTCAGCCCCATTGTTTCCTATGGAGAAATCGTGCACGAGCACGTTTAGCCAGCTGACCGCTACTGTAAGCAGTGCTGGTATTACAGTGAGATGTGGAGCAAAATTTTGCTCTCCGCTCACTTTTTTGAGGCTAACGCCGGATTTGTAAAAACCTGTAATACCAGCGTTGTCTTAAGGGAGCGTTGAAAAAAATATGCTCATTAGCAACGCACCTGTTACTGCAAAACTCGTAATCTCGGTGTTAGTTAGTTAATCACTTCCACTAGTCTGTGATAAAAATACTCTAATTGCCAGTTATAAAGGTTAATTATAAAACTCCATTTTATTAAAAAGACCACACAGGGTTACAATAAAAGTAATTGGTTTTATCAATATAAAACATAAATTTGTATCTACTACACATTTCTCGGGCATCTGTGTATCTAGTGGTTTCATCAGGCAGTTTACCAAAACTACAGCAATCTAAGGCCTAGATTTAGAGTTCGGCGGTAGCCGTCAAAACCAGCGTTAGAGGCTCCTAACGCTGGTTTTGGCCGCCCGCTGGTATTTGGAGTCAGTCAGGAAAGGGTCTAACGCTCACTTTTCAGCCGCGACTTTTCCATACCGCAGATCCCCCTACGCCATTTGCGTATCCTATCTTTTCAATGGGATCTTCCTAACGCTGGTATTTAGAGTCGTTTCTGCAGTGAGCGTTAGAGCTCTAACGACAAAATTCCAGCCGCCTGAAAATAGCAGGAGTTAAGAGCTTTCTGGCTAACGCCGGTTTATAAGGCTCTTAACTACTGTACCCTAAAGTACACTAACACCCATAAACTACCTATGTACCCTTAAACCGAGGTCCCCCCACATCGCCGACACTCGATTAAAATTTTTAACCCCTAATCTGCCGACCGCCACCTACGTTATCCTTATGTACCCCTAATCTGCTGCCCCTAACCCCGCCGACCCCTATATTATATTTATTAACCCCTAACTTGCCCCACACAACGTCGCCGCAAGCTACTTAAAATAATTAACCCCTAATCTTCCGACCGCAAATCGCCGCCACCTACGTTATCCCTATGTACCCCTAATCTGATACCCCTAACATCGCCGACCCCTATATTATATTTATTAACCCCTAATCTGCCCCCCTCAACGTCGCCGACACCTAACTTCAATTATTAACCCCTAATCTGCCGACCGGAGCTCACCGCTATTCTAATAAATGTATTAACCCCTAAAGCTAAGTCTAACCCTAACACTAACACCCCCCTAAGTTAAATATAAGTTTTATCTAACGAAATTAATTAACTCTTATTAAATAACTTATTCCTATTTAAAGCTAAATACTTACCTGTAAAATAAACCCTAATATAGCTACAATATAAATTATTATTATATTATAGCTATTTTAGGATTAATATTTATTTTACAGGCAACTTTGTAATTATTTTAACCAGGTACAATAGCTATTAAATTGTTAAGAACTATTTAATAGTTACCTAGTTAAAATAATAACAAATTAACCTGTAAAATAAATCCTAACCTAAGATATAATTAAACCTAACACTACCCTATCAATAAAATAATTAAATAAACTACCTACAATTACCTACAATTAACCTAACACTACACTATCAATAAATTAATTAAACACAATTCCTACAAATAAATACAATTAAATAAACTAGCTAAAGTACAAAAAATAAAAAAGAACTAAGTTACAGAAAATAAAAAAATATTTACAAACATAATAAAAATATTACAACAATTTTAAACTAATTACACCTACTCTAAGCCCCCTAATAAAATAACAAAGCCCCCCAAAATAAAAAATTCCCTACCCTATTCTAAATTAAAAAAGTTACAAGCTCTTTTACCTTACCAGCCCTGAACAGGGCCCTTTGCGGGGCATGCCCCAAGAATTTCAGCTCTTTTGCCTGTAAAAAAAAACATACAATACCCCCCCCCAACATTACAACCCACCACCCACATACCCCTAATCTAACCCAAACCCCCCTTAAATAAACCTAACACTAATCCCCTGAAGATCTTCCTACCTTGTCTTCACCATCCAGGTATCACCGATCCGTCCTGGCTCCAAGATCTTCATCCAACCCAAGCGGGGGTTGGCGATCCATAATCCGGTGCTCCAAAGTCTTCCTCCTATCCGGCAAGAAGAGGACATCCGGACCGGCAAACATCTTCTCCAAGCGGCATCTTCGATCTTCTTCCATCCGGTGCGGAGCGGGTCCATCTTGAAGCAGGCGACGCGGATCCATCCTCTTCTTCCGATGTCTCCCGACTAATGACGGTTCCTTTAAGGGACGTCATCCAAGATGGCGTCCCTCGAATTCCGATTGGCTGATAGGATTCTATCAGCCAATCGGAATTAAGGTAGGAATTTTCTGATAGGCTGATGGAATCAGCCAATCAGAATCATGTTCAATCCGATTGGCTGATCCAATCAGCCAATCAGATTGAGCTCGCATTCTATTGGCTGTTCCGATCAGCCAATAGAATGCGAGCTTAATCTGATTGGCTGATGGGATCGGCCAATCGGATTGAACTTGATTCTGATTGGCTGATTCCATCAGCCAATCAGAAAATTCCTACCTTAATTCCGATTGGCTGATAGAATCCTATCAGCCAATCGGAATTCGAGGGACGCCATCTTGGATGACGTCCCTTAAAGGAACCGTCATTAGTCGGGAGACATCGGAAGAAGAGGATGGATCCGCGTCGCCTGCTTCAAGATGGACCCGCTCCGCACCGGATGGAAGAAGATCGAAGATGCCGCTTGGAGAAGATGTTTGCCGGTCCGGATGTCCTCTTCTTGCCGGATAGGAGGAAGACTTTGGAGCACCGGATTATGGATCGCCAACCCCCGCTTGGGTTGGATGAAGATCTTGGAGCCAGGACGGATCGGTGATACCTGGATGGTGAAGACAAGGTAGGAAGATCTTCAGGGGATTAGTGTTAGGTTTATTTAAGGGGGGTTTGTGTTAGATTAGGGGTATGTGGGTGGTGGGTTGTAATGTTGGGGGGGGGGGTATTGTATGGGTTTTTTTACAGGCAAAAGAGCTGAAATTCTTGGGGCATGCCCCGCAAAGGGCCCTGTTCAGGGCTGGTAAGGTAAAAGAGCTTGTAACTTTTTTAATTTAGAATAGGGTAGGGAATTTTTTATTTTGGGGGGCTTTGTTATTTTATTAGGGGGCTTAGAGTAGGTGTAATTAGTTTAAAATTGTTGTAATATTTTTATTATGTTTGTAAATATTTTTTTATTTTCTGTAACTTAGTTCTTTTTTATTTTTTGTACTTTAGCTAGTTTATTTTAAATTGTATTTATTTGTAGGAATTGTATTTAATTAATTTATTGATAGTGTAGTGTTAGGTTAATTGTAGGTAATTGTAGGTAGTTTATTTAATTATTTTATTGATAGGGTAGTGTTAGGTTTAATTATATCTTAGGTTAGGATTTATTTTACAGGTAATTTTGTAATTATTTTAACTAGGTAACTATTAAATAGTTCTTAACTATTTAATAGCTATTGTACCTGGTTAAAATAATTACAAAGTTGCCTGTAAAATAAATATTAATCCTAAAATAGCTATAATATAATTATAATTTATATTGTAGCTATATTAGGATTTATTTTACAGGTAAGTATTTAGCTTTAAATAGGAATCATTTATTTAATAAGAGTTAATTTATTTCGTTAGATAAAAATTATATTTAACTTAGGGGGGTGTTAGTGTTAGGGTTAGACTTAGCTTTAGGGGTTAATACATTTATTAGAATAGCGGTGAGCTCCGATCGGAAGTTTAGGGGTTAATAATTGAAGGTAGGTGTCGGCGATGTTAGGGAGGGCAGATTAGGGGTTAATACTATTTATGATAGGGTTAGTGAGGCGGATTAGGGGTTAATAACTTTATTATAGTAGCGCTCAGGTCCGCTCGGCAGATTAGGGGTTAATAAGTGTAGGTAGGTGTCGGCGACGTTGTGGGGGGCAGATTAGGGGTTAATAAATATAACATAGGGGTCGGCGATGTTAGGGCAGCAGATTAGGGGTACATAGGGATAACGTAGGTTGCGGCGGTTTACGGAGCGGCAGATTAGGGGTTAAAAATAATATACAGGAGTCAGCGATAGCGGGGGCGGCAGAATAGGGGTTAATAAGTGTAAGGTTAGGGGTGTTTAGACTCGGGGTACATGTTAGAGTGTTAGGTGCAGACGTAGGAAGTGTTTCCCCATAGGAAACAATGGGGCTGCGTTAGGAGCTGAACGCTGCTTTTTTGCAGGTGTTAGGTTTTTTTTCAGCTCAAACAGCCCCATTGTTTCCTATGGGGGAATCGTGCACGAGCACGTTTTTGAGGCCGGCCGCGTCCGTAAGCAACTCTGGTATCGAGAGTTGCATTTGCGGTAAAAATGCTCTACGCTCCTTTTTTGGAGCCTAACGCAGCATTTGTTTTAACTCTCGATACCAGAGTTAAATTTATGGTGCGGCCAGAAAAAAGCCTGCGGAGCGTTAACAGCCCTTTTACCGCCGAACTCCAAATCTAGGCCTCAGTATTTATAAAAAACTTAAAGGGACAGAACACTGTAAAATGATTTTTCCCTAAATGTGTTTCCAGTTGCTTTTTTTTACCAACTGCAGAGTATAAAATGTATGATAATTTGCATTTAAGGATTATTTGTGTATTTGAAGCCAAAACCGAATAAAATGGGTTAAGCTTGTAGGTATAATAAGATCTCATTACTTTATCACATATACATTCTTCTTTATGCCTCTAAACTAAAGACAAATACTTGGTGAGAACAATGGAAAATTAACATTTTATTACCTTATCTCTTCTATACCCCAGTAGAAGTGAAATTTTGTCTGCTGGCTGTTTTAACACAGTTAAATGAATACTAAACTCAAATGTTTTTCTTTCAGGATTTATATAGAGCATGCAATTTTAAGCAACTTTCTATTTTACTCCTATTATCAATGTTTCTTTGTTATCTTGTTATCTTTATTTAAAGCAAGAATGAAAGCTTAGGAGCCAGCCCATTTTTGGTTCAGCACCTGGGTTGCGCTTGCTGATTGGTGGATAAATGTTGCCACCAATCAGCAAGCGCTATCCAGGGTGCTGAATCAAAAATGGCTGGCTCAATAGCTTAGATTCCTGCTTTTTCAAATAAACATAGCAAGAGAATGAAGAAAAATTGATAATAGGAGTAAATTAGAAAGTTGCTTAAAATTGCATGCTCTATCTGAATCATATAAGAAAAAAAATTGGGTTTAGTATCCCTTTAATTTATAGCTTGTGGGGATACCACAGGCTATTTCAAATGCCAATATAAGGATAAAGGAAATACTTGTAAACAATATAATACACTCCAGCAGGTAAAGTGGATACTTGGAAATAAAGGGGAGAGCATTTTTTATTAAACTGTCCCTTTTACAAACCAAAGGAGCAACAAACACTTGTCTGAGATCAAGTGCCAAATAATTACCAGTTGTTATTGTTCAAATCCCAAAGGTTACGATAATCAATATAATAAAAATAGTCATTTAAACAGTTGACTGACCTTATAATCTGTGATGTAAGCGTTATGAAATGTCAGCTAGTTTCAATGTGTAATGTATTGTAACCTGTATGTGACAGTATATTCATGTGCTGTATCACATGAGTCCCATAGCAACAGTTGCAGTAAATACTATGCACATCACAGGCCTATGCCGCCTGAATCAACATCTCATTGATTCAATCCTACTTGCAAAATAGGCTAAAAACACAAACATGGGGGGGGGGGGGGGGGGCGTATCCAGACTCTGGCTGAAGATGGCTGCTAATCTGGGAGCTCAGACTGAAAGATATACTTTCCGCCAAGATATCTAACTTTGCAGGTGCCATCCAGCACAGAATTTTATTGCATGGAAGAGAGCAAACTTTGCTGGAGTGGGCCATACTAATATTGCTTGATGTGGAGCTTTGCAGACTGGACAGCTAAGGTTTTAGGCGGCCCTCGTAGAGAAAAATCTCTGCATCCCCCCCCCCCCGGGCTACCGGGTATTAGGAGAACACAGTAAATTCTTCTCTCCTACTGAATCTTTCAATTTAAGCTATTATCATAAGCAGAATGCCGATTTCCTACTTAGAGGTATAGACCCTTTTTGCAGAGTTTGAGCGCAAGATCTGTAGCAGAATTAATAACATCTTACTGCGCAATCGGTCTATGGTTATAGCAGTAAATATACTGACTGGTGCTTCCCTGGGTAAGTCGCAGCAACATTCTGATCAGCATGGGTTTCTCACTGAAAAAAAATGTTGCTCTGACCCCGCAGACCAGAAATTGGTCCTATGTGAGCCACCCCTACCTAATTCTACCGCAACCCCCCAAGACAGATTCAAGAATGTTCAAAGCTTCATGGGATCAGACCTACAGTGTGAGAATAAGCTTTTAGTGTCTAGGGTGCCCATGCAGGCTGCTGACACTCTGGAAGGGAGAAGCAGCTCTGGAGATCTTTGCAGAGACCTCGGTCTGATATTGTTTAATAACTTGCAGGCACGCATACAACCCATTGTGATGCCCATTGGGGACTTTCTACTGGCCAGGACTGTTTTTAGAGTGAAAGCAGACATGGCTGCTCAGGAGAGACATTTGCAGAGAGAGCGGCATACTTTGACGGAACCATCACAGACCCTGAGAAGTGAGCAATGGAGTCAGAATGCACACACCAGCAGGGAGATTCCTTGGACTCAGCTTGGCATGTGGCTGATCTGTTTTTGCAGAACCGGTATAGGGTAATACTGTCCTCAATAGTGTGTTGACTTTGAGTACCTTAGCTTCACAATTTTTAATTATGGCCTTATAGCCTGATCCAACCACTTTGGGACTTATAAGACTTAACCTGTGAAGACAAATTACTAGTTAATAATGCATATACTTCTTTGTGTAACATATGCCATGTAAACACCCTTGCTTTGTGTGCCACACAAGTTAAGATGCTCAGCTGGAGTGCATAGATATTTTGAGAACATATTTTGCTTGTGAATCAACATGCCTATTGATATGGGAAATGTCTGTACCTTGCCACCATTGTTGGGGATTGTATTTATTTCGATATTTACTACTTATCCAGATACCTATTTGCTAGCTTAACACACACCCCTGGAGTAAGTTAGCAAATGCCGTAAATCTCTAACTTAATTTTAGTAATTAAGAGGTCACTATATGACACTAGGGTATTGCCTATGCATTATTTACAGCTGACAGAGAAATATATCTTAGATTCTGACTCTGATATAAGATTTACACGCAGTGTACATTTCAGCTTCAACAGAGGCCTGTGCTACACAAATACACTCTGATTAGAACAGAGAGATAACCGAGGTCTAAAACCGGCCTATAGAGTAGATGAGAGTGTAACAGAGATTAGGTCATAAGTTTGTTATCCAAATGTTAATAATACCAATAGACAATTAACAGTGTTTGTAATGGTTTGTCCTGTGACATTTGTAATAGCTATCAGCTCATACTATATTTTTATATATTTATTATCTCAAAGGCCCAAAAGCGACCCTATAGTTTACCCAAATTTCTGAGACATAATTCCTTTACCGGCTATTCACATGTGAAGAGTTTTATAATCTCATACGGCAAGATTTAGAGTTTGGCGTTAGCCGTCAAAACCAGCGTTAGAGGCTCCTAACGCTGGTTTTTACCGCCTGCTGGTATTTGGAGTCAGTCAGGAAAGGGTCTAACGCTCACTTTCCAGCCGCGACTTTTCCATACCGCAGATCCCCCTATGTCAATTGCGTATTCTATCTTTTCAATGGGATCTTTCTAACGCCGGTATTTAGAGTCGTGGCTGAAGTGAGCGTTAGAAATCTAACGACAAAACTCCAGCCGCAGAAAAAAACCAGGAGTTAAGAGCTTTTTGGGCTAACGCCAGTTCATAAAGCTCTTAACTACTGTGCTCTAAAGTACACTAACACCCATAAACTACCTATGTACCCCTAAACCGAGGTCCCCCAACATCGCCGCCACTTGATTAATTTTTTTTAACCCCTAATCTGCCGACCGCACACCGCCGCCAGCTACGTTATACTTATGTACCCCTAATCTGCAGCCCCTAACACCGCCGACCCCTATATTATGTTATTAACCCCTAATCTGCCCCCCTCAACGTCGCCGACACCTACCTACACTTATTAACCCCTAATCTGCCGACCGGACCTCGCCTCTACTATAATAAATGTATTAACCCCTAAAGCTAAGTCTAACCCTAACACTAACACCCCCCTAAGTTAAATATAATTTAAATCTAACAAAATAAATTAACTCTTATTAAATAAATTATTCCTATTTAAAGCTAAATACTTACCTGTAAAATAAACCCTAATATAGCTACAATATAAATTATAATTATATTGTAGCTATTTTAGGATTAATATTTATTTTACAGCAACTTTGTAATTATATTAACTAGGTACAATAGTATTAAATAGTTAAAAACTATTTAATAGCTACCTAGTTAAAATAATTACAAAATTACCTGTAAAATAAATCCTAACCTAAGTTACAATTAAACCTAACACTACACTAGCAATAAATTCATTAAATACAATACCTACAAATAAATACAATTAAATAAACTAACTAAAGTACAAAAAATAAAAAAGAACTAAGTTACAAAAAATAAAAAAATATTTACAAACATTAGAAAAATATTACAACAATTTTAAACTAATTACACCTACTCTAAGCCCCCTAATAAAATAACAAAGCCCCCCAAAATAAAAAAATGCCCTACCCTATTCTAAAATTAAAATATAAAAGCTCTTTTAACTTACCAGCCCTTAAAAGGGCCATTTGTGGGGCATGCCCCAAAGAATTCAACTCTTTTGCCTGGAAAAAAAACATACAATACCCCCCCCAACATTACAACCCACCACCCACATACCCCTAATCTAACCCAAACCCCCCTTAAATAAACCTAACACTAAGCGCCTGAAGATCTTCCTACCTTATCTTCACCACACAGGGTATCAGCGATCCGTCCAGGCTCCGATGTCTTGATCCAAGCCCAAGCGGGGGGCTGAAGACATCCATCCTCCGGCTGAAGTCTTGATCCAAGCGGGCAGAAGAGGACATCCGGACCGGCAAACATCTTCATCCAAGCCGCATCTTCTATGTTCTTCCATCCGATGACGACCGGCTGATCTTCAAGACCTCCAGCGCGGATCCATCCTCTTCTTCCGATGACTAGATGACGAATGAAGGTTCATTTAAGGGACGTCATCCAAGATGGCGTCCCTCGAATTCCGATTGGCTGATAGGATTCTATCAGCCAATTGGAATTAAGGTAGGAAAATTCTGATTGGCTGATGGAATCAGCCAATCAGATTCAAGTTCAATCCGATTGGCTGATCCAATCAGCCAATCAGATTGAGATCGCATTCTATTGGCTGTTCCGATCAGCCAATAGAATGCAAACTCAATCTGATTGGCTGATCGGATCAGCCAATCGGATTGAACTTGAATCTGATTGGCTGATTCCATCAGCCAATCAGAATTTTCCTACCTTAATTCCGATTGGCTGATAGAATCCTATCAGCCAATCGGAATTCGAGGGACGCCATCATGGATGACGTCCCTTAAAGGAACCGTCATTCGTCGGGAAGTCGTCGGTGAAGATGGATGTTCCGCGTCGGCGGGATGAACTACATGGATCCGGAAGAAAGAAGATTGAAGATGCCGCTTGGATGAAGACTTCAGCCGGATCATGGACATCTTCAGCCCCCCGCTTGGGCTTGGATCAAGACATCGGAGGCTCTTCTGGATCGATCGGTGAACCCGGCGTGGTGAAGACAAGGTAGGGAGATCTTCAGGGGCTTAGTGTTAGGTTTATTTAAGGGGGGTTTGGGTTAGATTAGGGGTATGTGGGTGGTGGGTTGTAATGTTGGGGGGGTATTGTATGTTTTTTTTTTACAGGCAAAAGAGCTGAATTCTTTGGGGCATGCCCCGCAAAGGGCCCTTTTCAGGGCTGGTAAGGTAAAAGAGCTTTTCTATTTTAATTTTAGAATAGGGTAGGGCATTTTTTTATTTTGGGGGTCTTTGTTATTTTATTAGGGGGCTTAGAGTAGGTGTAATTAGTTTAAAATTGTTGTAATATTTTTCTAATGTTTGTAAATATTTTTTTATTTTTTGTAACTTAGTTCTTTTTTATTTTTTGTACTTTAGTTAGTTTATTTCATTGTAGTTATTTGTAGGTATTGTATTTAATTAATTTATTGATAGTGTAGTGTTAGGTTTAATTTTAGATAATTATAGGTATTTTATTTAATTTATTTATTGATAGTGTAGTGTTAGGTTTAATTGTAACTTAGGTTAGGATTTATTTTACAGGTAATTTTGTAATTATTTTAACTAGGTAACTATTAAATAGTTATTAACTATTTAATAGCTATTGTACCTGGTTAAAATAATTACAAAGTTGCCTGTAAAATAAATATTAATCCTAAAATAGCTACAATATAATTATAATTTATATTGTAGCTATATTAGGGTTTATTTTACAGGTAAGTATTTCGCTTTAAATAGGAATAATTTATTTAATAAGAGTTAATTTATTTCGTTAGATTTAAATTATATTTAACTTAGGGGGGTGTTAGTGTTAGGGTTAGACTTAGCTTTAGGGGTTAATACATTTATTAGAGTAGCGGTGAGATCCGGTCGGCAGATTAGGGGTTAATAAGTGTAGTTAGGTAGCGGCGACATGGGTGGGGCAGATTAGGGGTTAATAAATATAATATAGGGGTCAGCGATGTTAGGGGCAGCAGATTGGGGGTACATAGCTATAATGTAGGTTGCGGCGGTGTACGGAGCGGCAGATTAGGGTTTAATAATAATATGCAGGGGTCAGCAATAGCGGGGTCGGCAGATTACGGGTTAATAAGTGTAAGGTTAGGGGTGTTTAGACTCGGGGTACATGTTAGGGTGTTAGGTGCAGACTTAGGAAGTGTTTCCCCATAGGAAACAATGGGGCTGCGTTAGGAGCTTAACGCTGCTTTTTTGCAGGTGTTAGGTTTTTTTCAGCTCAAACAGCCCCATTGTTTCCTATGGGGGAATCGTGCACGAGCACGTTTTTGAAGCTGTCCGCGTCCGTAAGCACCGCTGGTATCGAGAGTTGCAGTGGCGGTAAATATGCTCTACGCTCCCTTTTTTGGAGCCTAACGCAGCCATTCTGTGAACTCTAAATACCAGTGGTATTTAAAAGGTGCGGGGGAAAAAAAGCATGCGTAGCTAACGCACACCTTTGGCTGCAGAACTCTAAATCTAGCCGATAATTTTTTAACATTTACAACCCAAAATATGAGTTTTAATCTCATAAATGAAAGGAAAAACTTTAATCAGAAGCAGAAGAATCAATCTGAAACAGCTGCCTGAAGAACTTTTCTACCAAAAACTGCTTCCGAAGAAGCAAATACATCAAAATGGTAGAATTAAGTAAAAGTATGTAAAGAAGATCAAGTTGCAGAATTGCAAATCTGATCAACTGAAGCTTCATTCTTAAAAGCCCACAAGTGGAGACTGATCTAGTAGAATGAGCTGTAATTCTCTGAGGCGGGGCTTGACCCGACTCCAAATAAGCTTGATTAATCAAAAGCTTTAACCAAGAAGTCAAGAAAATGGCAGAAGCCTTCTGACCTTTCCTGGAACCAGAAAAGATAACAAATAGACTAGAAGTCTTCCTGAAATCTTTAGTAGCTTCAACATAATATTTCAGAGCTCTCACCACATCCAAAGAATGTAAAGATCTCTCCAAAGAATTCATAGGATTAGGACACAAAGAAGGAACAACAATTTCTTTATTAATGTTGTTAGAATTTACAACCTTAGGTAAGAATTTAAATGAAGTCCGCAAAACTGCTTTATCCTGATGAAAAATCAGAAAAGGAGATTCACAAGAGAGAGCTAATAATTCAGAAACTCTTCTAGCAGAAGAGATGGCCAAAAGAAACACTACTTTCCAAGAAAGTATTTTAATGTCCAAAGAATGCATAGCCTCAAATGGAGGAGCCTGTAAAGCCTTCAAAACCAAATTAAGACTCCAAGGAGGAGAGATTAATTTAATGACAGGCTTGATACAAACCAAAGCCTGCACAAAACAATGAATATCAGGACGTTTAGCAATCTTTCTGTGAAACAAGACAGAAAGAGCAGAGATTTGTCCTTTCAAGGAACTTGCAGACAAACCTTTATCCAAACCATCCTGAAGAAACTGTAAAATTCTAGGAATTCTAAAAGAATGCCAAGAGAATTTATAAGAGGAACACCATGAAATGTAAGTCTTCCAGACTCGATAATAAATCTTTCTAGAAACAGATTTACAAGCCTGCAACATTGTATTAACCCCTTAAGGACCAGCGACGTACCCTGTATGTCGCTGGCCTTTTTTTGGGACTTGATTGTTTTATAGCGTGGTCTTGCCACCAGCGTTCAGACTGCTCTATTCCACAAAGCCTTCTGGAGGCAGGGCATTAATAGCGTGTTCTTGCTAGACTTGTGCTATTATGTCCTGAAAAAACCCTTAACGACCAGTGACATACAGGGTACATTGTGGTCATTAAGGGGTTAATCACAGAGTCAGAAAAACCTCTATGACAAAGCACTAAGCGTTCAATTTCCATACCATCAAAGGTCTGGCCTTAATGTAAGTGGCCAAGTTTGGCAACTGGACATCCGAACAAGATTTGCATACCAAAACCTGTGAAGCCATGCTGGAGCCACCAGTAGCACAAATTAATGCTCCATGATGATCTTGGAGATCACTCTCAGAAGAAGAACTAGAGGTGGGAAAATATAAGCAGGTTGATAACACCAAGGAAGTGTCAATGCATCCACTGCTTCTGCCTGAGGATCCCTGGACCTGGACAGGTACCTGGGAATTTTCTTGTTTAGATGAGATGCCATCAGATCTATTTCTGGAAGACCCCACATCTGTACAACTTGAGAAAACACATCTGGGTGGAGAGACCATTCTCCTGGATGTAAAGTCAGACAACTGAGGTCTGATGTCTATACCTGGGATATGAACTGCAGAAATTAGACAGGAGCTGGATTCTGCCCAAACAAGTATCCGAGATACTTCTTTCATGGCTTGAGGACTGTGAGTCCCACCCTTATGATTGACATATGCCACAGTTGTGATATTATCTGTCTGAAAACAAATGAACGGTTCTTTTTTCAATAGAGGCCAAAACTGAAGAGCCCTGAGAATCGCACAGAGTTCCAAAATATTTAATGGTAATCTCGCCTCTTGAGATTTCCAAACCCCTTGTGCTGTCAGAGATCACCAAACAGCTCCCTAACCTGAAAGACTCGCATCTGTTGTGATTACAGTCCAGGTTGGATGAACGAAAGAGGCCCCTAGAATAATACGATGGTGATCTAACCACCAAGTCAGAGATAGTTGAACATTGGGATTTAAGGATATTAATTGTGATAGCCTTGTATAATCCCTGCACCATTGGTTCAGCAAACAAAGCTGGAGAGGTCTCATATGAAAACGAGCAAATGGGATTGCGTCCGATGCTGCAGTCATGAGACCTAAAACGTCCATGCACATAGCTACTGAAGGGAATGACTGAGACTGAAGGTTCCGACAAGCTGCAACTAATTTCAAATGTCTCTTGTCTGTTAGAGACAGAGTCATGGACACTGAATCTATCTGGAAACCTAAAAAGGTGACCCTTGTCTGAGGAATCAAGGAACTTTTTGGTAAATTGATCTTCCAACCATGTCTTTGAAGAAACAACACTAGCTGATTTGTGTGAGATTCTACAGAATGTAAAGACTGAGCTAGTACCAAGATATCGTCCAAATAAGGAAACACCGCAATACCCCACTCTCTGATTACAGAGAGTAGGGCACAAGAACCTTTGAAAAGATTCTTGGAGCTGTCGCTAGGCCAAAAGGAAGAGCAACAAATTGGTAATGCTTGTCTAGAAAAGAGAATCTCAGGAACTGATAGCGATCTGGATGAATCGGAATATGAAGATATGCATCCTGTAAGTCTATTGTGGACATATAATGCCCTCGCTGAACAAAAGGCAGAATAGTCCTTATAGTGACCATCTTGAAAGTTGGTACTCTCACATATCAATTCAAAATTTTTAGATCCAAAACTGGTCTGAATGAATTTTCTTTCTTTGGGACAATGAATAGATTTGAATAAAACCCCAGACCCTGATCCTGAAATTGAACTGGCATGATTACCCCTGATAACTCCAGGTCTGAAACACACTTCAGGAAAGCCTGAGCCTTTACTGGGTTTGCTGGAATGTGTGAGAGAACAAATCTTCTCACAGGCGGTCTTACTCTGAATCCTATTCTGTACCCCTGAGAAACAATACTCTGAATCCATTGATTTTGGACCAAATTGATCCAAATATCTTTGAAAAATCTTAATCTGCCCCCTACTAGCTGAGCTGGAATGAGGGCTGCACCTTCATACGGATTTGGGGGCTGGCTTTGATCTCTTAAATGGCTTGGATTTATTCCAATTTGAGGAAGGCTTCTAATTGGAAACAGATTCCTTGGGGGAAGGATTAGGTTTCTATTCCTTATTTTGTCGAAAGGAACGAAAACGGTTTGAAGCTTTAAATTTACCCTTAGGTCTTTTATCCTGAGGCAAAAAAACTCCCTTCCCCCCAGTGACGGTTGAAATTATTGAATCCAACTGAGAATCAAATAACTTATTACCTTGGAAAGAGATAGCAATCTGGACTTAGAAGTCATGTCAGCATTCCAAGATTTAAGCCACAAAGCTCTTCTAGCAGGCCTGAGAAGATGACCTGAATATAAATAAGCTTTCCTTAGATAAGATTCAAGTTTCCTATTTAAAGGATCATTAAAAGAAGTACTATCTCCGTAGGATTAGTAGTACGTTTAGCAAGAGTAGAGATAGCCCCATCAATGTTGGGGATCTTTTCCCAAAACTCTAAAGAAACTGCTGACAAAGGATACAATTTTTAAACCTTGAAGAAGGAATTAAAGAAGTACCAGGCCTATTCCATTCCTTAGAAATCATATCAGAAATAGCATCAGGAACTGGAAAAACCTCTGGAATAACCACAGGATATTTATAAACAGAAATAAAACGTTTACTAGTTTTAATATCAAGAGGACTAGTTTCCTCGATATCCAATGTAATGAACACTTCTTTTAGCAAAGAATGAATATACTCCTTTTTAAATAAATAAGATATGACAGTGTCAATAACTGAGGCAGGATCTTCTGAATCAGATAGATCCCCAGCAGAGAAGGATGAATCAGCATATTGCCGGTCATTTGAAATTTCATCAACTTTATGAGAAGTTTTAAAAGACCTTTTACGTTTATTAGAAGGCGGGATGGCAGACAAAGCCTTCTGAATAGAATGAGAAATAAATTCTTTTAAATTTACAGGTATATCTTGTGCATTAGATGTTGAAGGAACAGCAACAGGTAATGAACTACTACTGATGGATACATTCTCTGCATGTAAAAGTTTATCATGACAAATATTACAAACCACAGCAGGAGATATAACCTCTACAAGTTTACAACAAATGCACTTAGATTTGGTAGAACTGTTATCATGCAGCAAGGATCTAACAGAGACTTCTGAGACAGGATCAGATTGAGACATCTTGCAAATGTAAGAGAAAAGAAACAACATATAAAGCAAAATTATCAATTTCCTTATATGGCAGTTTCAGGAATGGGAAAAAAATGCAAACAGCATAGCCCTCTGATAGAGAAAAAAGGCAAGAGGCATATAGGAATGGGGTCTTAAATAAAGAAAAATGTCCAGAATGATACACTCGCGTCACGGATGACGCCACCTTGTGATGGACTCGGCGTCAACTAAGACACCAGAAATTACGAATTTACGTCAACAAACGTAACTTCGCGCCAAAAAAATCTCACACCAAGAATGACCCAATAAACTTTGGAATTTTGCGCCCTCACGAGCCTAATTCTGCCCGCAAATTTAAAAGACAGTCAATTGAAAAAAAGACTAAACCCCAGGTAAGAAATAACATTTTTTTTTTCCTAAAAAAACATTTCCCAGATATGAAACTGACAGTCTGCAAAAGGAAATATACTGAAACCTGAATCATGGCAAATATAAGTACAATACATATATTTAGAACTTTATATAAATACATAAAGTGCCAAACCATAGCTGAGAGCAACAAGAGATATATGAAGGAGCGCTTAAGCTAAAGGTGTATGAAAAGAACAAAGAGAAGCATATACAAAAGATAAGATGAAGGAAATGGCTATGCCAATTTATTAAAAGACGTTAAGTAAAATACCAAATTTATTTGGCAATAAGTGCTAATAACTAATAACAAACCAGTTACTATAAGATCGGACGTCTGCGACACACATAAAATTAATAATAAAAAATAAAATATAAAAATTCAAGTTGCCACCACAGGGAGAAAAAAATCTCTTAAAAAAGTGTGCAGCACCAGAAGGTGTGTAAATCGTATAGTCCCCAATATAAAGTTATTGGCTGCAAAAGTTCAGCATGTTAGGGTTACCAGGTATCTGTTACCTTATTAATCCGAACACCGTTCCAATTCGACCAACTTTCAGGGCTCCACACCTCCGTAGAGGCGCACACGTGACTACTGACGTCACAAGAAGTAGGCGCTGTCCTGTCGTTGCAATCCTATTGGTCAGGACCGTCCTCCCAAACGGAGAAGCTTTACCAGCCGGTTGTAGTGAGGAATGTGTATCCGCTCTTTAGTGCAATTTGCATGCAGGATACCTGTGGTCCGGTGAAACTGATAACTTCACAGCGATATTCCGTGGTACCTTTATAGTCAGTGGTGCCGCTATATTTGGGTTTCTATGTATCTGTATTAGGCTATTTGTACGCCTTATGTTAGATTGTCCAGCATACCATAGACAGTCTCTGTCTCAAGTTTCGAAGGTAAATAGTGTATCCTCCTTCAAGTGGAAATAAAAGACAAGCTGCAACTATATAACCATCAACGCGTTTCTCCCTCTTACAGGGCTTTTTCAAGATGAATTTGTTGCAGTCCTAGCCTTCTTTTATAAGATGAATCAAGTTTCTTATTGGTCAACCCAGATTAATTGATATTAAGGGTGGTGTCTAATGTAGATAAAGTGGTATTGGCAACACTGTGGGCAATGATATTCTGGTGGTCCAATGAGCTCATGGACTCTTGCCAATTACATGAAAGAAAGTAAATATTTGTTTAAAATTGCATGCTGTATTTGAATCATGAAAGTTTAATTTTGACTTCACTGTCCCTTTAACTATGAATTTAAAGGGATACTAAACCCACATTTTTTATTTTGTGATTTAGATCGAGCAGGCAATTTTAAGCAACTTTCTAGTTACTCCTATTATCATTTTTTCTTCGTTCTCATGCTATCTTTATTTGAAAAAGCAGGAATCTAAGCTTGGGGACCGGTACATTTTTCGTTCAGTACCCTGGATAGCACTTGCTGATTGGTGGGTACATTTAGCCACCAATTAGCAAGTGCAACCCAGGTGCTGAGCCGGCTCTTTAGCTTAAATTCCTGCTTTTGTAAATAGAGATACCAAGAGAATGAAGAAAAGTTGAAAGAAAAAATATGGGTTTAGTATCCCTTTAATCAGGATGCTAGTCCTGGGAGTTGCAAGGGAGCATACATCTGGCACATGCAGGCAAAGTTACTTTATTTTCCTCCTCAGTTTAAAGGGATAGTAAACATTAAAAATTGTATTGTATAAAAAAGATAGATAATCCCTTTATTAATTCACCAGTTTTGTATAACCAACACTGTTATAGAAATGTACTTTTTACCTCTGTAATGACCTTGTATCTAAGCTTCTGCTGACTGCCTCCTTATCTCAGATCATTTGACAGATTTGCATAGCAGGCAATTAGTGCTGACTCTTAAATAACTTCACGTGCATGAGCACAGTGTTATCTATATAAAACACATGAACTAAAGCCCTCTAGCTGTGAAAAACTGTGAAATGCATTCAGAAAAGAGGCGGCCTTTAAGGGCTTAGAAATTAGCATATGAGCCTACCTAGATTTAGCGTTCAACTAAGTATAACAAGAGAAAAAAAGCAAATTTGATGATAAAAGTAAATTAGAAAGTTGTTTAAAATTACATGCCCTATCTCAGGGGTGTCCAAACTTTGCTCTCCAGAGGTTTTGGAACTACATTTCCGATGATGCTCAGCCAGCATTTTATCTAGCTGAGCATCATGGGAAATGTAGTTCCAAAACCTCTGGAGAGCAAAGTTTGGACACCCCTGCCCTATCTGAATCATGAAAGTTTAATTTGGACTTTACTATCCCTTTAAGGAAGTTTTCTATGAAATCCTGTGAGATTTCAGTGAAATGTTATGAGATCACAGCAAAGCAAAGTGTGAACACTGCACTGATGAAGCTGATTGGCTGTAGATATGGATCATAGAACACTTACTCTGAGGTATAATATCTTCCTTTTTAATTCTCAGCCTTTTGCAGTTATGGTGCATCCTTTTAAAATGATTTAGCATATGAGTATCATGTCCCTTTAAGATGCTTTTTTCTATGAAGTGTATTTAATACTACACATTAAAAATTGTCATGTGTTAATTAGATTTAACCTTACATGGTCATACCAGCTCTGCCCTCAAAATGTCTCAAAATTGCCCCATGGCATGTTTCACTGTACAGGTGTGTGTGTGTGGGGGGGGGATTAAACAAAGCACAATAGTGGCTCATCATTATCAGGGGTCAAGTCAAGGGAGAACGCATAGTAATGAAGTTGCTGCACTATTTTTGCAGGAGGAACTAAGTTCCCCCTGGACAGAGAATAGAAACACTTCAGTAAACACTGCTGCTGGTGGTGGGAGAAGCTGGAGCACAGTCTGGTTAGAGGGATAGTGAGATCCTCTAGTAATGGACAGTAACACTTCCTACAATAAACTAAATGCAAGCCTGCACTGTGTGTAACACATGGTGCTTACATTTCTGTGTGGCTTTCTCTGTGGTTATTTAGCTCCCGTCAGCAGAAAAAGGACTATTTCAGCTTAAGGGGGTGAGACTCTGTGACAGAGGAGGTTTCTCAGGCCCAAAGGCTACAATTCAACCCTTCATTAGACTTAATTTGCTTTCATTAACCAAAGTGTATAGATTATATACAATACATATAAATACAGTGTGTGTGTGTGTATATAAAACAATATTAATTGTGAGGTTGGGTGGAAGTCTTGGTGAGTTCCCACACTTTTTTTTGTCGGACTTGACCCCTGATATTCATTATAACATTTTTATTAAAAACACAGCTAAGACATATATAAATAGCTTCTGAGAACACTGTCAGCAGATTTACATTAATGGCTTGATCACTACTGCCCAAGCTGACCCAGCCATTCTGAGAGTAATTTGCTCTGCCCTTTGTCTAATCTTTTTTCCCACCAGACAGCTATGAGCAGCATAGCTGCCTCTGCTATCTGTGTTTATATATTAATTTCATGTATGATAAATACAGTTTATTTTTTTTTAATCAAATAACACTAATATGTAGTTTTAGTACAATATATATGTTTATACATTTCTCTGTATAGGCATGAAAAGCACTCACATATCTGTGTATGATTATAAATAAATCTCATAAATATACAAAATACATATGCACTACTTAGTAAGATAACTGTCGCCTGAAAAAATAAAGTATAAAGTTATACACAGTATATAAATATATAATATCCAAGGTAAAATTACCAGCCCGACACTCTCCTATAATTAAACTTTTTTGTATTTTGCCCTTGTGACGTTCTCGGGAAACAAGTATAATATTAAAGGGACATGAAACCCAAAGTGTTTCTTTCATGATTCAGTTAGAGTGAACAAATTTTTTTTTTTTTTTTAACAATTTTACTTCCATTGTTCTTTTTGCATCCTTTATTGAAAAACAGGTAGGTAGGCTCAGGAGCATGCACGTGTCTGGAATACAGTTTTGTAAGAATAATTTTAACAATGTTATACATTGCGCAAACTCTGCTGCTATCTAGTGCTCAAAGGCTTTTTTTGCAAAACTGTTGCCATATAGTTCTTCAGACACGTGCACACAACCTACCTAGGTATTTTCTTCAACAAAGAATACCAGGAAAATGAAGTAACTCCAGGAAAATGAAGTAACTCCAGGATAATGAAGTAAATTTGATATTAGGAGTAAATAGGACTTAAAAAAAAAAAACTTGCATAGTGTATCTAAATTTGGTGTTTCATGTCCCTTTAATGAACTAAAATGATAAGGCATAGAAAAAAAGGGTGCCAGAAACTGACTGATTACAGCAGTGTAGTATAAAGTGAGCACACAGATCAAATCCCCTTTAGACTGTTGCTTTTGTAAATAAAGTAATAAAATGGGCAGCAAAGGTAACTTTATGACAAAAGTAACAAAATAAACATAAATGTGCAAACATATGGTTTATACAGCTTGTGTTAACATGTGTTTGACTACAGTATGATGTTTTCAATTTCCTTTAGCGTCACATTTGCATTAAAGGGACACAAAACCAAAATATTTTACTTTATGATTTAGAGAGAGCATGAACAACTTTCCAATTAACTTTTATTATCTAATTTGTTTAATTCTTTAGATATCCTTTGTTGAAAAGCATATCTAAATAAGCTTAGTAGCTGCTGATTGGTGGCTGCACAAAGAAACCTTGTGTGATTGGCTCACCCATTTCTTCAACAAAAGATATCTGAAGAATTAAGCAAATTAAATAATGGAAGTAAATTGGAATGTTGTTTAAAATTGTATTCTCTATCTGAATCATGGAAGAACAATTTTGGGTTTCATGTCCCTTTAACTGTACCTTCTTTTTTTCTAACACTTGAGACCTCATTTCTTTGAGCACTTATAATTTCTGTGTGTAATTTAAAACATTTTTTTAGATGTTTTATCAGCTGCAGAGTATAAAATGTACGAGACTTGTGTTTTTAAGGCTTATTTGTGTACACTGTAAAAAAATCTCGTTATTTTTACAGAAAAAAAACTGGCAACTGTGGTTGCCAGAATAATTCTGTAAAAATGACATTACAGTTGTAAAGTTGTTTACATTTTTAAACTGTACATTTCACAGTTTAAAACTGAGGTAATTTACAGAAAAATACATCTTAATCTGGTAGATCCAACATCTTGTTTCTGTTGTTTCTACAAAAAAATGGCTGCCTTGATTGCCAGAATAATTCTGTAAAAAATACATTAAAAATGTAAACAACTTTACAGTTTTAAACTGTACTGTAAACAGACGCCATTCCCTCCCCCTGCATCTCAGTCACATGACGCGTAATGCAGAAAGTGCACACTGCACGTGCACACAAGCTCCATCAGAGGGGAATCTTCTGATGGCACTTGCGTATCAGGGAGGTGCACATGCATGGTGTGCACTTTATGCACTTTATGCATTCCTGGAATGCGACTGAGAAGCAGGGGGAGGAAATGGTGGCAGGTAAGTAGTATATGCTTAAAAATTGTTTTATTTAATTTTTTCCATTTTAATAATCAGATGTTTCATTCAGTTATTAAACTACTGAATGGGACAGTTGTCTCAATAGGTGTTTTTAAGTGATGCATATCCCTTTAAAGAAAAATAGAGAAAGGCCAAGAAAAAGACTTTTCTCCAAAAGTTGTCAGAGAACAATATAGAGGTTATACTTTTTTGACTAAAAGTTAGAATTTTTAACACTCTTAAATGATTACTGTATTTCCTTATTAGAATAAATTGAACAAATGTATCTTCAAACAAGCTCTTCAAATTGTTGTACAGGAATGCAAATCATAAAATATAAGAGCAATACAACTTAGACAATTTTATTGGTTCTTCAGCTTGAAGAAGTAGGCAACTAATGAGCTGAAACAAATCTTCAAGCTATGAGTGTGGCACATGTCAAATCTTACTGACTTAAGTCCATATTCACAGGAAAGCAAGGGAGGAACCGCACTCTTCCACTACCCTCCAAGGTGAATCCAAGTCCAGTACTGGCAGGGTCCCTAAATATCAATAGCAAAATAGAAAAATGTAGGTAAGATAGGCATATTTATTTGGACAAACATGAAGCAACGTTTTGACTCCCAATGGAAAAAGAATCCATTGAGAGTCAAAACATTGCTGCGAGTTTGTCAAAATACATCTGCCTATCTTACCTACATAGAGTACCTGGATCATTCTACTTTGCTATTAAGTTCATAGTCAGACATCACGCCACTCATGACCTGAAAGTTCCTGAATTAAGGTAAGAACTCTAGGGTTCATATGATGGCGGGATTTGTTTGTCTTCTCTACTTTTATGCCCTTCTCTGGGTTGATGAAAAAAAAAACACCTTGGAAAATAGAAGAAAAACAGGTGACTGTATTAATAACAAAATAGCTTCATTAACAACAACAAAAAACTTCATATCAATCCTAAAACATTTATTCAAGCTATTATTAATTCAATATTTAATGTATTTAAATAATAATTAAAATTAATAATTAAATATTATTAACCCTTTTGCTGTAGATGAAATGTGGGGAATGTCGGCGGGTTTCCCCGTTCTGTGCAGACAATGTCCTCCACACTTTGTCCAGTATACTCATTGTTCTGCTAATCACACCAAGATTAGCGGCTTCTTCCCCCCTGGAATAGACGGAGTCTGGCCTATCCGGGGTAATTCCCAGGGGTTGGCCACTTCATGTTGTCGAGTATAATGTTTCGATCCACACACAACATAAACCATCTTGAAGAGTAGCAGGATCAACCTAAAAAAATTGTAGAAAAACATACATTACAGTAAAAAAAAAAACAACAACAAAATTGTGCAACACGAATCTGTGTCCAAATGGACAGAAAATAGAGAAAGGAAGAAAAATACAAGAGAAAATGAAAAAAGACCAATGTAGGAAATGTATGAAATTGGTGCTGACACCGCAAAATGAAACATTTAAAATATGTAACAAAGTCTCTAGCAGTAACAGAGGGTTCATGCACATTGTGAACACAATAGAAACGAGCTTTAAAAGCTGAATATGTACAAAATGGCCGCTTGCAGCCAGCGCTAACACTTTTGAAAAAGCAATGGGGTTCATTCCTATGAACCCTACAGTGCAGCACATAACCCCTCAACGTCTCAAGTGTTTTGCTGGGAGAAAAGAAAAGGTAATCAATTTTAGCAAATAAACAAAATTGCCTGTTTTATAAGTTTTACCTTACATGGATGATCGCAAAATCCACTGCTCCACAAATGCTGAAAAAGTTAAGCAATAAGCATGAAACCTACCAGACTAATTATTTAACCCTCAGTCAGTCATCATTATTATGACTACAAAATATGTCCTCACTCCAGTAACTGTGGAACTATACAGCTATAAAAAAGACAGACATAAATAGTGGTTTTGTCTTTGAAAATACTGAATTTATTGCTGTGATAGCTCTTGTAGAAACTGTAAACACTAACGCCTAGATTTACAGTTTGGCGTTAGCCATCAAAACTAGCGTTAGAGGCTCCTAACGCTGGTTTTGGGCTACCGCTGGTATTTAGAGTCAGTCAGGAAAGGGTCTAACGCTCACTTTGCAGCTGCGACTTTTCCATACCGCAGATCCCCCTACGCCATTTGCGTATCCTATCTTTTCAATGGGATCTTTCTAACGCTGGTATTTAGAGTCATGGCTGAAGTGAGCGTTAGAAATCTAACGACAAAACTCCAGCCGCAGCAAAAAGCCAGGAGTTAAGAGCTTTCTGGGCTAACGCTGGTTCATAAAGCTCTTAACTACTGTGCTCTAAAGTACACTAACACCCATAAACTACCTATGTACCCCTAAACCGAGGTCCCCCCACATCGCTGCCACTCTATTAAATTTTTTTAACCCCTAATCTGCCGACCGCCGCCACCTACATTATCCCTATGTACCCCTAATCTGCTGCCCCTAACACCGCCGACCCCTATATTATATTTATTAACCCCTAATCTGCCGCCCCCAACGTTGCCTCCACCTACCTACAATTATTAACCCCTAATCTGCCGACCGGACCTCACCGCTACTCTAATAAATGTATTAACCCCTAAAGCTAAGTCTAACCATAACCCTAACATCCCCCTAAATTAAATATAATTTAAATCTAACGAAATAAATTAACTCTTATTAAATAAATTATTCCTATTTAAAGCTAAATACTTACTTGTAAAATAAATCCTAATATAGCTACAATATAAATTATAATTATATTGTAGCTATTTTAGGATTAATATTTATTTTACAGGCAACTTTGTATTTATTTTAACCAGGTCCAATAGCTATTAAATAGTTAATAACTATTTAATAGTTACCTAGTTAAAATAATTACAAAATTACCTGTAAAATAAATCCTAACCTAAGTTACAATTAAACCTAACATTACACTATCAATAAATTAATTAAATACAATACCTACAAATAAATACAATTAAATAAACTAACTAAAGTGCAAAAAATAAAAAAAGAACTAAGTTACAAAAAATAAAAAAATATTTACAAACATTAGAAAAATATTACAACAATTTTAAGCTAATTACACCTACTCTAAGCCCCCTAATAAAATAACAAAGCCCCCCAAAATAAAAATGCCCTACCCTATTCTAAAATTAAAATAGAAAAGCTCTTTTACCTTACCAGCCCTTAAAAGGGCCTTTTGCGGGGCATGCCCCAAAGAATTCAGCTCTTTCGCCTGAAAAAAAAACATACAATACCCCCCCCAACATTACAACCCACCACCCACATACCCCTAATCTAACCCAAACCCCCCTTAAATAAACCTAACACTAAGCCCCTGAAGATCTTCCTACCTTATCTTCACCACGCCGGGTATCACCGATCGGTCCAGGCTCCGATGTCTTGATCTAAGCCCAAGCGGGGGCTGAAGACGTCCATCCTCCGGCTGAAGTCTTGATCCAAGCGGCGGCTGAAGAAGTCCATCATCAGGCAGAAGTCTTCATACTATCCGGGCAGAAGAGGAGACCTGGACCGGTAGACATCTTCATCCAAGCGGCATCTTCTATCTTCTTCCATCCGATGATGAGCGGCTCCATCTTCAAGACCTACGGCGGGGATCCATCCTCTTCTTCCGACGTCCTAAAACAGAATGAAGGTTCCTTTAAGGGACGTCATCCAAGATGGCGTCCCTCGAATTCCGATTGGCTGATAGGATTCTATCAGCCAATCGGAATTAAGGTAGGAAAATTCTGATTGGCTGGTGGAATCAGCCAATCAGATTGAGCTCGCATTCTATTGGCTGATCGGAACAGCCAATAGAATGCGAGCTCAATCTGATTGGCTGATTGGATCAGCCAATCAGATTGAACTTGAATCTGATTGGCTGATTCCATCAGCCAATCAGAATTTTCCTACCTTAATTCCGATTGGCTGATAGAATCCTAGGGGTTAAAAAAAAATATGCAGGGGTCAGCGATAGCGGGAGCGGCAGATTAGGGGTTAATAAGTGTAAGGTTAGGGGTGTTTAGACTCGGGGTACATTTTAGGGTGTTAGGTGCAGACTTAGGAAGTGTTTCCCCATAGGAAACAATGGGGCTGTGTTAGGAGCTGAACGCTGCTTTTTTGCAGGTGTTTTTTTCAGCTCAAACTGCCCCATTGTTTCCTATGGGGGAATCGTGCACGAGCACGTTTTTGAAGCTGGCCGCGTCTGTAAGCACCGCTGGTATTGAGAGTTGCAGTGGCGGTAAATTATGCTATACGCTCCCTTTTTGGAGCCTAACACAGCCCTTCTGTGAACTCTAAATACCAGCGGTATTTAAAAGGTGCGGGGAAAAAAAAGCCAGCATTAGCTACGCGGGTCGTTACCGACAAAACTCTAAATCTAGCCGCAAAAAGAATAGAATGGAATTACAATAAGCACATGTGCAGTATGGTGCAGCAACTTTATGATACATAAGTCTGACATAAGAAAAAAAAAATAGGCAGGAATGCAGGATAATCAATGTAAATAGAATGTAGGACAGTATTAGCAAGTAATCTACTGCTTACAGTTATAAGAGATAAACCCTCTATTACGTCCTCCATACTCTAATACTAAACTTAAAATAAATTCGTGATTAACGTATGGCTAATATTATTTATTAGGCACTCTTAAACATCTTTTAACTCAAACTTAAAATCAAGATCGTCATAACCGGTGGTGGCATCTAACCCTAACCTAACCTCTACCAGCAGACGAACAAGGCCCCTTCCGTTGTTTGCAGCATAACACCCGACTGTTCACGCTCAACGGCACAGAGAGAGAGCTGTGATGTGTAGAGATCTTAGGTCTGGATCCGCAAAGGAGAGGACCCCTAGGCCGGCACCTAGTGGGCGTTTCCCCTCCAT